>NC_134366.1:24042387-24345417 GCF_035582795.1 Mycteria americana | reverse complement strand
AAGTTAAACAAGTCTGAAATACATGGTATCCAAATTTTATAATGGAATATAATGTTCTTGAGAGCACTGCAATCTTTTTCCAATGGGTCTTATCCAGAAAGGAATTCCATTAGCAATTAGTATTTCCATTAGGGTGCTGAGTTTACCAAGTTTCTGTACCACCTTGGATCAAATTATATTTGACTAGGTTAAAAAGTTATATCCTCAGAGCTAAATTTCACAAGACTATAGTATGCTTGACTGCTTCAGAAACTATTGGTATGATTCAGAAACAGCAATACACTGGCATATTTTTAGTATGTTAAAAAAAGGCATCAGCAAGGTTAACAGTGAAGATATGAGAACTATTTTTAATGTTGAGAGACTGCACAGAATGAATTTCTTTTATCCAGAGTGTTTGCATGGTTTTGCACTCCTTATATCCAAACTGAAGTTTAAACTATGGATTTATAACAGTGAAATGACATTTAGTTACAGTGCGAAGTAATTCTCATTGCTATCAGGCTGTATCAGCACTAAAAAGATCTATTGCTGAACTACTTGAAGACAAACCAAGGCTCTTTTCCAGACCTTCCACAAAGAAAAAAAATGATTTAGCATTTATAGAGAGCATTGCCATTACAATTGTAGCAGTCCTCTAAATGCTTGCGTGCTTTCTGTAAACAGTTGCACAAGTCACATCAAATTTTCCTTGAAATTTAAAAAAAAAGAAAAAAAAAGCTTTTGTCTACTGGAACTACTTCCAACAAAGTTATTAAGGAGATAGCCTAGGAGCAACTGCAGACACAGATGAATAAAATCAGGGTGCAGCATGCTCTTTCAGAGATGTTTTGTGCAGAAAGGAAGTATAGAAGATGCAAACATCTATAGTATTAGGTAGTAGCTTATTCTGTCTCTTCTAAAATACTTTGCATCTGACCCATTACTTCCATATGAGTTTGGCAGTATGTGTGATGTCAAGGAGATTTTAGAAAATCACCATTTTTTTCTGACCTATTCATTCCTTACTTTCTCTAAACAGTGAAAGGAAAACCCCCAATTTTGAAAGGAATATAATAAAAGCATGTAATATGTCCTTCCATATAAATATAAATTACCATCAATTTATACTATGATTCCACATTTTACTACGTGCAGTGGTGAAGAGCCTGCAAAGAAGAAAACAGAGACTGTACAATTCGAATATAGTTTAACTTTCTAATGCTGCCCTTGAAAGGATGTATTTTACACAACCCTCAAACTTACTATTATTGAAATTAACGAATTTGTGGTTGTTATTAATACTAATAGTAATAAAGTTGCTTTGAAACCTCAGCTGAGATCAGGACCTTGTGTATTTCTGACCCAAGGCATTTATCAATCAGATCAATTGGAGAGGCAACATCCGTGAGTAAAGAAAGGGATTGAAACCTAATCTCTCACAGGATTAAAAGACAGTAGTAGCAATAGCAAATACACTGTATCAACTGTAAGAAGGATTAATTTAAATAATCTATATATTCTGCAGAATAGATTTAAAAATTTATTTAAATTATTTTACTGTTTCTGTTTGAAATAACTATAATTCTTTTCCCTCCCTTCCTCCACCTCTTCTGCAGTGTTCGTTGTAACATTTCCTGGAAGAGAATCTCGTCTTAAGGAGCCTTTTGCAGAAGACGTAACAACCATAGTTAATGAAATTACAAGTGCTTTGTTAGAAGAATTGCAGGAAAAACCATTTGCATTTTTTGGTCACAGGTAAAAATACATACATTTTTAGATACCCTGGTGAAGGAGCTTTATCTTTGAACTCTAGGAGTAGATAGCTACTTGCCTTTATTTGCAAAAACTTTAGGAAAATATACTTCTGCAAAGGTCTTTTGTCAAGTCATCCTAAAACATGCTGTTGATCTCAAAGACTCTGGTTATTTATTTATTACTTCAGGCACAATGTCTTCTAAAAATGGCAGTGTTGTGTTTCTTTTCTTTTTTTTTTTTTTTAACACTGATAAATTATAATTGTGTTTACTGTTAATATTTGTGTCAGTGCTTGCTCTATATGAATGCAGGGGGGAACCATTCATAAAACATAGATTTTGAAGATCACTTAGTCTCAAGTATTCAAAATAACTGTTCTTACTGCAAATTAAGGAGAGTACTAAAAGAAAGAGATTTTTAAAAGTCTGATTTGTAAAACTAGACTGTATAGGAATACACTTCATGTCAATTAGCTAATATCACTATAATTTATGTCATATATGGTTTCAGTAACTGTTCAAGATAGCCAGCTAGCACTGAAATTCAAATTATGTTTAAATTTTCCAGTTTTTACATATGTTTTTGCTTACTTTGCTTTAATTTCTGCTTTTGCTGCAGTTTTGGATCTTATATTAGTTTTGCAGTTGCGCTACACCTGAAAGAAAAGTATGGACTAGAGCCAATCCATCTTTTTGTATCAGGGGGACATGCCCCAACCGTAAGTTACAGAATCATTAATAGTATGAAACAAAACAGTATATTAGCTACCAAGAGTAAAAATAACATTTTACAGTATGGTATGCAGAGTGGCTTTAATATAAAACAAGCATTGCTTCTTAATGTATGGAGAAAAATGTTCTGTTTCCTTAGGGGAAATTAATTCTGAGGCAGACAGAGAATTTGACATTACAGAATATTGACTGCTGCTAACCTTAGCCTAGGGAGAACGGTCTCCTTAAGCTAATGCTACCTTTTTTGAATACTGTATTATTTACTATGGCCTTTGGCTTAATACTAAAAAGTAATCAAAACAAAATATAAAGTGCCACTCCCTACTCTGTAATATGTGAAATAACTGTCTTAACCTAGCCTTTCATAAACCTCCTTCACCAGCCCTCAGTACATTTGTCTGTTTATTTCTTTCCCTCCTCATTCTTTGTTGGCGTTTTAATCTGTCCTCAATTCCTTCTGAGGTTCTGGTGGTTCTGCTAGTCTTTCTCAGGAAAACAACAGTGAAGTGGCCTTTTCCCAGTCCTCCTGTCCTCAGTCAGCATTCACTATTTCCGTTGTTCTGTTTCTGGGGCTTCTTAGCAATCCTGAGTACGAGCTAGTACTTCATGGAAGCAATTATTATTCCTGCAAATTTCCATAATCGGTTGGTCTCTCCAGTCCTACATTAGTTGGATTTGTGTCCACTGCTAGGCTTTTCTTTCTCTTAAATAGATTATTTTATTAGTTGTATTCCAATAGTGAGAGTCAAACTTTGAACAAAATTAAATGAATGGTTATTTGTCTGTGGAAGTTTCAGACCTTGAGGGTACTTGGCTCATTCCAAATCTGTATTTTCAGGAAACACAGTCTACTAATCCTTTCCAGGAAGCGGAAAAGGGTTGTTTTCTGTGGATGTTAAACTACTCGGCCATTGTATTTTGAAGACAGAGAATCATTGTACTTTTTTACTAAAACAATTCTTAATGAATATATTATTTAAAGTATATTACATAAAACATCTGATCTGTTTTGTCTGGTGCTGACAGTCTGAAGCATTTCTTCTCATCAAAAGCATACCCCTATGTGAGACAAAAGATGAAGACATTCTTGCATATGTAAAAGTTACAGGAGGAGTTCCTCCTGAGCTTCTGCAAAATGAGGACTTTAAGAAACAGCTGATACTTACTGTCAGAGAAGACTGTAGAGTTCTTCAGACACTTTCGTAAGTTTTACAATTTTGTATTACATTTATATTTGTATTTTACAGTTTTAATTCTGTCTGATCATTTCAGGTTTTCTTTTTTCTTTCTTTGTAATTTGTTCTTGTTTCTGTTATAAAAAGAATATGAAACAGTAAACATAGTTTTCTCCTTTGTGTGCTTTTCCATTTATATTCTAGTATTTAAGCCCTAGATGAAAACACTGCTTACTGTAGCAACCACTGCTGTTATTACAGTAGTGAACAGGTCATGGCAGAATTACAGTTCTACTTAGGATCCAAAGTTAGTAGCCACTAAAAGGAATATTCTCACATCTTTTATTGTTTTCTGAGGCTAATAAGCCCAACTGATCATGCTTCAGGATCACTGCATTCAGCCTCCTGATTCAAGGCCCCCTAGCCTAACCAGAAGCAAAGAATCCCTGTGTTCTACGCATCTAGAGGGCAACTGGCTGCTTCTGTCCTAACTGCTGTCCCCACTGGATGTTACGCACAGCTCACATAGCCGAGTGGTTAAGGTTTCTTATCCTCGCAAAGACAAGGACACCCTTGGATGTGGGACCCATTTTGGCTGTAGGAACCTGATGCTGATAAGGCCCTGAAACATTAGAACTTGAATATAAGCAGACAACATAATAGTTTATTGTAGGTGAGAATTTTTATTGCAGGTTGAATCTCTTTTTTTCCTAACTATTGGGTCATTCTTTCTTCAAAATTTTAGACCTAATTGCAGTAGGGTAAGGAGCTAAGAATCTTACAGATTCCTTCCTTACATAATTCCTTCTCCTGATGTTCTGCACAATCTAATTCCTAAGTTTGTTATGTTTTGGAGGAGAAAGAAAAAGCTATTTTGTATGTGTAAGCAAACCCCAAATGTAGATATCTTATTAAAAGTTTTATTACTATTTTTTGTGTTCATAGTTTTGAGAAGTCAGAAGGGAATATCCCTTTCTCTTGTGATATTACCTGCTTTAACGGGTCTGAAGATATACCACATGATATAGAAGGTACTTTGGTTAAATGGTTTTCCTCTTATACTTATGCATTTTCCTGTTGTATCAAATCACTTACTGAAGAGTTTTCTAGAGTCTTTTATCTCCTTAAATGAAACAAATCAACAGAGCAGTCTCAATGTATGAACCAAAACAGTTGATATGGGATTTAAAATAATTATTAAATAATAACTTTGAAATAGTTATGTAAAATGACCACAATAGTTGACGTTTCTCTGACACTTTAAATATATTTTTCAGCCTGGCGTGATCTAACAAGTGGGGATACTTCCTTTTACAAGCTTCCTGGAGGTCACTTTTATCTGCTGGAACCCTCTAATGAGATTTTCTTGACAAAACACATAACAAGATGTATAGAAAATACTGATCTATGAGTACTTCCCTCTATTTTAACAGCAGAAGGTGTAAGATTAGTCCACAGCACTTCATAGCAAGTTGTTCTTTCTGTACAATTGCATGCAGTTATGCCTAAGAGCTGTTCTGTTCTTCCAGATCTTTATTGTAATCCTTTAAAAGCGGGAGTTTTTCTCATTTTTTTGAAAGTAAACATTGGCTTTGGGTCTTAAAAACAAAAAAGTTTTCATCTTTTCCCTCTTCTCATCTTGCACAAACCCTTGACTTTGTTCCGTAACCTCGTTTGCAAAAAATGACATCTATGTTATTTTACTTTTAGAGGTTCTCTGTTTGCATGCTCCTGTAAAAATGCTAAATATAATTTAATACCCACAAAAATCCACAATTCTTAAGCTTTCTGTAATTTATTACGTTCAAATTTATTTAGAATAAGATACAATCTAAAAATAGAGTATGTATGGAAATACCCTTTACAGTCAAACAGCTTATGCTTAAAAGATTTTACTGTCAGACTGCACAATAAGGAGTTAGTATTGCATTTTTCTCAACAGAGTTAGTTCATTAGCTACTGAAGAGTTAGTTATTAGTGGGAATTATTTTGAGTATTCTAGATCCCATATTTTTCTACCATTGCTTTTGCTTTAGAGATATAGGCATTCATGGCATCCTCCTTGGATAAACCTGCAAAGGAAAGTAGGAGTCATTATCTTTCCTCATTTGTCATCCTATAAACATGACTACATGATGTAAATTTAATTGGTGTAACACCTTTTTTCAGGTTCCATGCCTCCCATTTGGCTTTGCCTTTCAAATCTAGCATTCCTGGACATTCTGCCAAAATAAATGCATACCTTTGATTATCATGCAGATTTACATAACATTTGCTTGATTTCATCAAGATATGGGAGTAAATGTGAACTATATATAGGAATAGGAATACCAATATTAACATCTCCAACAGTAGCCTGTTTGTAGAATCCATATAGTTCCTTCAGTTCTTCATCAGTTGGTCTTGTTTTTAATTTTTTTACATCTTCTGCAGCACCATCAAAGTCAGCCTGATGAAAGAAAAGAAAGTGTTAGTTTTCCTGTCAAGGGGTGTGCTTAAAACATTGTGTAGCACACACAGTAGTATCATTAGATACTCTTAGTTACTCATTTGGATTTAGAGGTAAGTCTAGGCATTTTCCCAGGAAAGAAGCTTAATAAAATGGTAAGTTATTAGAAAGGGAACTAGGCCTACTTAGCTGATAGGGTCAGCACTGTTAAACTAAGTAAACCTCTTTTTTCCAACAGTTTTACACCTAAACACTTGGAACCATTACAGACAGTCTAGTGTCAGGATATCTACAGATATATTCATGCAAGCAGCCTATACGATGAATGTAGTGTATATGTCTTTCACAGTCACACTGGGGGTATGAAGGTGTTCACTGAACTTTATGCCCCAGCAGTAATCTCTGAATCCTTTTGGCCCTGACTCCATTGTGTTGACTCGAGTGGCGGAGCTCGAGTACCCTCTGAGGGGTACTGCCCACTTTGCCCTTCTATTTCCACTTCTCTGCTGACAGCGCTGTAGGTGACCAACAGTTGGCACAGATGTACCTCACAGAGATGAGCAGTGCTACTGCCAGGATCACCTTCAACACCCAACTCTCAAACACAGTGGACCACAAGAGTGAAGTAAAAATTCACTCCTTTCATCATCGTGCATCCCACATTCACATCAACCCAAGGCTATAGCTGTTATTCTCTCTATATACTAGGTCTCAGGCTAGACTTTAGCATAGAGTTTGGAGTCCTGTTTCATGCCCAGGACGTTTCAGAGAGAGATAGATTTCATACAATGACCACAGACCCGCCAGCTCGCTGCACTACTATAATGCAAAAAAGATACAAGCACTTTAATATGCTATATGCTGGTTTCAATAATTTTAGCTTTTCAGTTGGATCTGCATTTGCAGAAGCACAGTATATCCTGCAAGATGTGCTATTACACATATATTTAATGTGTACAAAACCAGCCTACAACTTTGTGCTAAAATCAGCGATGTATTCAACAATGGTTTCAGCATGAGTGCTGCAGCTCTGTTTGTTTAAATAACTGGCATTACCTCAGCAGTCCGTACTGTGCTTCTTTAGACCACTTTTTCCTTTCCCTAGTTACAGGAAAGAATTTTTTTTTTTAATAAGAAAACCTAATGCACATTTGTCTCTTTAATTGATGCCTTTCTCCTTGGCAAGTGACTGTCCTGGGTGGACCAGGTGATAGAAATAAGCAACTATGCATGAGAGCTGGGTTCACTATAGCATTCTGTATTTAAACAGAGAGAAAGTACAAGAGAGAGGTTATTTCTGTATTTAAATTTAAGAAGGAAAAATGAAAAAGAATGTAATTAGAGACTGATGCTCAAGTATCTTTCTTCAAAGAAAGGCCCCTTCATGGATCACAAAACTACACATTCATTGATGTAAGGACACATCAGCTGGTAGCTGCACTAAGGCAGCAGCAGCAGGTGAAAGAGGGTAAGGACAGGTAGCCAAGTGCACTGCAGCATGCCTGCACAGAAACCTGGCCACTTTCCCACCAAATGAGTCACCTCTGCCTCCGGAGATGGAACTCACTTTTTTTTTTTTGGCCTGGAAATGTAGTTTGGCTAGTGAGTAAAATTCCCAGATACAAACTTCTGAGGAATTTCTAATTTTTTACAAAATTTTCAATTGCTATTTGAAACCCACAAAGAGAAAGCGCAAGTCTTCTAAGAACAAAAGTGCTCACTGCAGGAGGACATACATCTGTAACACCAGAGTTGAAACAAGGAGCAGCAGGCAGACAGATGTATTTAAAAGGGATGTTTAAAAAAAAATCATGATGTATGATTAAAAGGGTGTTCTAGCAAAGAATGCTCCTTGCAAAACAGGAATTAAAAATAAATCGTGAATCTTCTTTAAACTGCAGTTATAAATTCACAGAACATTAGATGAGAAGGGTTCATGATGATAATCCACATCTCTAGTTCTGTCAGTTCATAGCACCCTTAAAAATGCAATGGAAGGAAAGCTCTTCAGACAAAAATCCTGCAGCAATGCAGATGCTTATTAACAAATAATCTTCCAACTCAGCAAGAACCTCAGTGTTTGCATAATTGACAAGCAGAAGTTTCCAGGAGATTCCCCCCAAGGCCTCCGAGAACCAAATGCCCAGTAGTGGATGCAGGAGTACAGAAAACAGCTAGGCTGTAAAAACAGTCTTTATCAGTGTAAGTTTGAGAAACGCTGCTGTTATGTGGAGTATTTTGATTATAATGATCCTTCATTCTTTACTCAGTACAATACTGAGAATTAGCCAGATTCCAAGTGCTATTTGTCTGCTTAAAGCTCTGAAACTTGGTCATTCGATAAGGTATACAATTTGGCAGAGTTACTGCATTAAATTCTAAATCAAATGACTTCCAAATGATATTCTTAAATCTAAAACTTTATAGATGGAAAACATGTAACTATGCTTATGCAGTTTGTTCCTCTTCAAATAAAAATAATTCTCAATATTAATAAAATGCAACTGAAAAGAGCTAAAATCCCCAAAGACAAAAAAGAAATGCTGTAAATATCTTGGTTGCTCAATGTTTCCTTTTAGTCTCCCTTTCGCAGATAATTTGGCCTAGCTTGCCAGTAAGCTTAGATAGCAGAATTGCTAACGAGCTTTCTTTATTTGACCTAATCATTAGAGTAAGAATGCTTTGCCTGTGTTAAATCCTTGGTTAGCAGAGATAGTTGCAATGAAGATAGATAAAAAGGAATTCTTCAGGCCCTGTGTCCCTGGAAAGGGCTGATAAGGAGAAACTACACAAGAACCACCTGATTTTGGATATGCAAGGAAAGTATGAGCAAGACAAAGATGGACTGAGCATGCGTAAAGACAAAGTTCAGTCAGCGGTCAGAGTGATGAAGACTACTGACTTCCTCCAACGACCACCAGAGGATCCCTAACGACCACCTAAGGACTTAAGTACGCATGCGTCAGGGACATTTACATATATTAATGAGTTCCAAGAAATCTCATGTTTATATAAATTAATCTTATGAATATGTATATTTTGCAACATATAACCTCTGTGATCTTGCTTGTTTGTCGGAGCACTTGTGGCGGAGCGATCCCCAGTGCTGCCCAGCGCTGCAATAAAGAATACCTGCTTAATAGTCATCCCGACTATTGAGTTCTGATTTCGGCTTTTCACGGCAACACAACGGTACCATAGAAAAACATGAAGCTTTCAGTCCAACTTTTTGTGTCTGATTTCTTTTAAGAACAACTAAACACGGTGGATTTTTTTTAACTTTTTTTTTAACCAACCAAATATGTGGGAGCACTGCAAGACAAATACAGGATGTTTCTAGAATTAAAAACCAAAATGCCCAGAACGTGTTATACATAATTTAGATAAACCAAAATCATGTGCTCCAGACTACATATAAAAGCTGAATCAATAATGCTGAAATGACCTTACAGCATCTCTTCTCGGCATTTTTTTTTTGTTTCCATCTACTCTTATTGTTTACTTTGTCATGGTTTAGCCCCAGACGGCAACTAAGCACCACGCAGCCGCTCGCTCACTCCCCCCGCGGTGGGATGGGGAAGAGAATCGAAAGAGTAAAAGTGAGCACGCTCGTGGGTTGAGATAAGGACCGTTTAATAGGGAACGCAAAAGCCGCGCACGCGAGCAAAGCGAAGCAAGGAATTCATTCACTCCTTCCCATGGGCAGGCAGGTGTTCAGCCATCTCCAGGAAAGCAGGGCTCCATCACGCGTAATGGTTACTTGGGAAGACAAATGCCATCACTCCAAACGTCCCCCCCTTCCTTCTGCTTCCCCAGCTTTATATACCGAGCATGACGCCATATGGTATGGAATAGCCCTTTGGTCAGTTTGGATCAACAATCCTGGCTGTGCCCCCTCCCAGCTTCTTGGGCACCTGGCAGAGCACGGGGAGCTGAAAAAAAAAGTCCTTGACCAGTGTAAATACCGCTTAGCAACAGCCAAAACATCGGTGTGTTATCAATATTATTCTCATACTAAAACCCAAAACACAGCACTACACCAGCCACTAGGAAGGAAATCAACTCTATCCCAGCCAAAACCAGGACAACTTAAAAAAAAAAAAAAAATCAGCATTCTAGCAGGAATTAAACTGATCATGAAAACTGTTTTAACTGAAGTAACTGGATTTAGTCAGCTTGGATCAGAATTAAAAATTGATTATATGGACAGCAAAAGCTCTTTTGCTTCTTTGTTCTGGATAAAGAAAATGTAAATATTTTCTTCTTCTTCTACGAAATTTAATGCCAGAAATATGAAACCTTATTATTTGTTTTCCTGAAAGGCTAGAAAACTGGAGTACAAGCTTCCTCACCTTGGTTAAGGAGTAAATTGTTAAACATTTCATAAAGTGTCTTCTGTCCCAGTTCATCAAAGAGTTTAAGTAACATTTGAGGGGCTTGTTTGGCTCCGTTTTAAACACAAACTAAAGTCTTCACTCTCAGTTGCAGCTAAACTGAGTTTAAAAAAAAAAAAAAAAAAGTGGTCTACATGATAATAAGTCCTTGAACTTTCAGGCAGAAGTTGCAGTAATACACAGTTACTGCACAAATTGCATACATACTGTGTGAGCAGAACCTGTTCTTTGCACTGGAGTCAAATTCAGCTTTTCTGATGGCTGCAAGCTCTCAGAGTCAATACCACCTTTCTCCTCTCTGTTTGCAGAACTCGAGCACTCTTGAGTAGGGCTCCCAAATGCTTTAATGATACAGACAGTAATAGTTGCCTGATGTTCCCCTTGAAGCCTGACAAAGTACAAATTCCACAGGTGGTACCCTACAAATAGTCACAGCGGTATAAGTAAATAAATCTTGGAAAGTCTATGGAGGGTCCCATTTAAAAAGTAGCCATATTAGCAGCTTAATGATTTAAATTAAATAATAATAAAAGCAAGCGTTTCCCAAAAAAACACTTCAAGCATCATTAAAGCATCTAGTTGTTACCAACTAACTAAGCCTAAGGATTTCCTCTGTTCTTTCCACAACTGTACCTTACCTCTGATCATCTTTTGCTTATTAACGGGAGGCACCCCTACCACAGGAAAGAAACTCAAGAAGAGGACGCAACACTTAATAGCAAACACTTTTCAGGACTGTATGAGGGCTAGGAGGTATACAACAGCATGCATAAAGTCCTCAACCTTCACAGTATTTAGTGACCTTTTTGTTAAAGTTATGCTAATATTGAGAGGCCTTTTCTAACCTGTATAGGTGGCATTTTGTAGTCTGAAAGCAAGGGTGTATCTCCCCACTGCCACAAAACAAACACTTTGAAATTATCTTCAAGTAATACGTTCTGTGGAGCAGGAGTTGTATCTTCTGACAGGTCTGAACAACAAATATTTCTGGAAATTTAGCTAAACAAAATAATTTCAGTTTGATTTAATGTTTTAAATTAGCAATAGTGACATTAACATTGAGGTAGATTCAGTACTTATTTATAAGAACTTCAGATATGTATATTCATGAATGGATGGGTTTGCTGTCTTGCTGGTGATGAAATATCTCAATGTATAGGTCAGGAGACACAGTTTTAGTATTTGCCACAAAGTGCAAGTCAATTAATTTTTGTTCTTCTAAAACCCCTTTAAATTGCGGATGTTAAAAGGAAATAGTTAAATATAGAAACATTTTATGAACATAGTTATATAAGAATGAAAATCTTTATATTTCAGGTCAAATCGGTAAATTATAAACCTTTAGAAATCCTTTGTCAGCTGGCCAAGTTTTCATGATGCACACAGTAGTATGATCTGATACCTAAGTGATTCCTGCTGCAAAATCTTTGTAACCATGGCTGGACTGCCACGGTTGCAATACCTGTGGCTACAGACAGGTATTTCAGATAATTTAATTTCTTCTTTAAATACTGAATCTGCTGAACAGCAATTAAGTAAAGAACGGTAGAAAGAAACTCCCACTAATTACTCTGTAAGCTTTGGCATTAGAATTTCATTGGACTTTATGAAGTTTACAGCACAAGTTGTAATAGTATTTCCCTTAGGATCAGTTGTTAGGCTAATGTGAAAACCATATATTCTCTACACCGACTTGTTCTTGATGCCATAGAAGAAAAATCCATATGAACAAGAAAACCCTAATCTCAAATTTGATTAGAGAAATCGATTCTTTCTCCAGAAATGATAGCTTTGATAGCTTCTAGCTTAGGCGCAAACAAAAACATTTTGAATAATGCATCATTCAATCCTTGGCTTATCCTAGATGTTTGAAAGAGAAGTATCTTTGGCCATAAAAGAAAAAAACAGTGCTTTAGTTGGTAATCACAGTTCATAGTTCATGTGTGCTTCTTGTAAGCAATATAATAAAGTCCTCACTATGAGGAAATCCTAGTATTTGTAATATTAATATTTGCTTTCATGAAAGCCTTGCAATCTTTATTTTTCTTATTATGCAGTATTTTCTCTTGTTCTCCTTTGGCAGGGTAACTGTACATGAATTTCCTACAACCACCTGAAATGCTTCAGCAAGTTCAGATGTTAAACTTATTTTTAATTTTTCACCAAAAATTGCCAAGGGCCATAGAAAGTAAGTAAATATCACTATCCTTCCTTTTAAAACCAAAACCAGAAAGGTGAACACACACGTTTGAGGCCAGCAAGTCGCCAACAGCATGGGGAGAGAATTCGGGGCTTTGGGGCATGAGTGCACTGCCCTGTGGCTCAGACACAGCATGCACGCCCTCAGCCTGGGACACCTTCAGCCTGGGAGCACGGGGGCGGACGGACACATCGCTATGAGCTAAACACGAGTCTGAACTCACAGTACTTGCGAGAATGTTCATATGACTTTTTACCTCACTATGTACCTTGACAGATAGGTAGCTTATCCCTCCATGAACATAGGCCCTGTCCACCTTGTGCTCCTCCTCAGGGCAGGAGCAAGGACGTAGGCACTTACTGCAGAAGAAGTCACACGCTCCAAATTTACATCTCGCCTTACCCCAGCGTCACTCCAGACACGCCACACTGCTCCGCAGTGTTTCAGACACTGCTGCATTAGAATACAAAGGAGTTCTGTACTCAGGAACCAAAACTGTAGTCTAATTACACAAAAACACATGTCTGCATATGCACTAACACAAGTATTTTTAATAGGTGTATAGCATTTATTGTGGAGGTGCGCTCAATGAGGGGAAACAAAATCAGCAGTGCAACTAACTTATCACTGAATTAAAAATAGTGTCTGAAAGAAACTGGAACTGTACATCTTTGACACTCCTAAAAGCAAAGCATTTACACTCACACTGTTGGTATAGATGTATAAAAGGGATGTACGTTTGCTTACAAAAATAAATGTGATGGTCCACCACCCTTAAGATTTCTTTTATAGATAAAATTTTATTAAAATAAATATTTCATTCTTAATTCAAACACCAGTAGATGTGACATACTTGACTGTACCTATCAGTGACTCCTACACCACAGACATCTCTTGGTATTACCCATACACATACAAACAAAAGCAGCATTCATGCTCTGTTAACAGTAAGTACCTAATCGGTATCAATAATAAAACATAACTGAGTTGCCACAATTGATTGAAGTTTAAATAAGTTTTATCTTCATCTTTATACTGTGGCCACTACTGCATGTGAGCCTCTGCCAGCGTTGACGTACAAGGATTATTCAAGTCAGTGGAAATCTTCCACATGCCTTGAATTGCTTTCTGATCTAAACTTCACAATAAGTATGAACAAGAAGCTTTTAGACTTGTACAGACAAAAGATAACTCAAAAAACTAAATTAAGAAAGGAAACCATTAAGTTAGTAAGCCTATCTTCATATACTTTTATTCTATTTAGATCTATAGGAAAATATCACAAGATACTGTTTTAAAAATATGCAAATACATATCTTACACAGCAAGAAATATGCACAAATGAAATTTAAATACTAAACACTTCTTTCTTCATCTCCCTCTAGCCAATCATTGTGCACAGACTGTTGCTTAGGATTTGCTTGCTTACACAACATGCTTAGGAGCAGCCTATAAAAATATAATTTCCTTTTAATCATGTGCCAATACAATTCCCTTTAACTCCTCAAATTAAAAGCATAAGTATGTATACAGACATAAATATACACACACACAGATGCATTAAAGATAAATGCACAAATTATCAGACTATTATCACACACTCCCTTTTTGCAAAGAAAAAAGCTTGAATGAACTCTTCATTTACAGCAGAATATTTTACCAGTTTGCAAAACTTATAAATCTTTTACAGCCTCCCTGATGAAAACATTACTTTATTCATTTTGTCCTCATTCCCATACAGCTTGATTCAATTAATTTTTATGGATATGGATGGTAGCTGTCAACCAAAGCGACAGTGGATAGAAAACCTCTTAATGTCTAAAACAGAATGTGTAGGATACCGTAATATTTCAACCACTGATTTTTGTGTGAAAGTGTAACTGTATACAACAACTGGACTCAGCTCTTTCTAATGGCGATTTATGGCTCATAGCTTAAACATCAGGCTAATACATTTATTTTCTAGAGTGAATTCAAGGCAGAATAAAACAAACTATAACTTCACTGATCACTAGTTAAACAAAGATGGTGTTGTGTTTAGGATTTGGCAATTCTGACCCACTGAAGAAACAGGATTCTTCCTCTTAGCTGTAAAACGCCACAATGAAACCTTTGTGCCATTCGACATAATTGCAGCTCAGAAGAAAATTGCTGAGCTACCGGCAATACACTCCCTGCATCTAGGTCAGAGCATTATGTTGCTCGCTCTTTGCAAAACACGCACATTAACCAAGCTGAGCCAGACATTATAATGAGACCAGGATAAAAGGACTTGCAAATCTTGAAGTGAAAGGGATAATAGAAAGCCTAATGAAGAAAAACAGCCTAATCCATCAGGGCATGGCAAGACAAGGAAAGTACACATAGTTTGCTACAAAGGTAGGAGGCTAAAAGCCAGCAATGAAGATAAATTCCTCAAGAACTGTTTAAATCTATAGTCAGAGACAAGGTAGAAGGAAGCTCTCTCTAGCCAGAAGGTAGAAAGTAGAAGCTTTCCTACCCAAACACAAGCCCATCAAAATGTACCACTCCAAAGATGCACACACCCTAAAAAAATATGCACAACTCCCTTCAAAATTATTCATGCTTCCCAAATGCACATATACCACTGCTTCAGTGTTAGAAGTTTCCCTCCTCCTTTTATAGATCCAGGTAACTAGCTAGACCCTGAAAAAATAAATATGTACCTACCTTTCAATGCATAATCCAGTTCTAGCAAACTCGAATGCACACATGAAGAAAAATAATTCACACACGCTTTAAACAGGTAAGGCTCCAAAAAATTACATGACCTATGAATAGTTCAAAAAAAGCAGCATGGCTCTCACCCTCCACTTGCAAAAAGTAATGCATTATTTAACCTCCAAAGGCTTAGGCAAATTTTCCGTGCCACAAGGTAACCTTGATTTTGCAGTAATAATCCTTATGCTGAAGAAATACTGTTGTCTCCGACACAGCATTCCACAGATGGACAGTGCATCCCTTCCTCTCTTCTCCTTGCGTCTCGGTCTCACCAGATGCAGAACTGCTTACCTGGAGAGTCATGATGCTGTGAGGATGCCCAGGGAACGGCCTCGCTCCTTCTGCGGCAGGGACGCGGCGCTTCTGCCTCTCGGCTCCTGTGGCGCAAGCACAGCGGCAGGGCCGTGCTCCACCAAGGGCGTTGGGCTGGGTACAAATGACCTCAGCTCGCCCGCCGCAGCAAAGCCACGCCGGGGCACGACACGGGGGCTTGCTCCCACTGCGCCTCTCGGGACCTGCGGGGACAACTGAGTGGCTACGAATGCTGGGGAAGGAACGGTGAGGGCATTAAGCATTCATTTCTTCAGAAAGCCTGAGCTTGTTTCCATACCCCTGAGGATTAGGCTACCAGCCTGAGAGCAGCGATACAGCAAGATTTCCAAGCCATTTGCTTGAAGAAGGAATTTCTTGAGTGATTTGAACCGCAACCAGCCCAGTTGTTGCTACTGTTCCTTCCGCCGCAGCCCCGGCCCGTGCCCAGCCCTGCCTGGGACCGCACATCCTCCAGCTGCAACTCTGAAAAACACGTGGATCATCCCAGGGATAACACACGCGAGCAGTTACGCACAAAAAATACCTCGAGAATGCTACTTTTTTCTTTGCTCTACTAAATATGGAATAAAAAAATGAATATTAAATGAATTGATAAACTAGCTTACAACTGTAATCATGAAAGGAAAAAAAATCCATCCCTACTTATCTATTATATCAATTCATAACTTATTTATATTCACGCCTCTATACAATTATATTCATCATTCCTTGAGCGTGGTTTAATCACAATACTATAAGCTTCAGCATTTTTAAATCCACTAACTTCCATGAACCCATGTAAAAAGAGTGTTTCCCCTCAACTTAAGTCCAGGTTAAATTAAGCCAGGACTTAACGAGAAAACAAACCAAGTAAATGTCGGTAAATAAAAGGAGATTAAAAAACATTTGAAAACAACTCCATCAACTCTTGTCTCCAACACCATGAAGCAACGATGCTCTGCTCTTTTCAGGTACAAGAGGCTGCGCGCAACTACGTTGTGCGCGAAGGTGAATATAGAAACTGAATGTTTGTAAAGATTTGTTAATGGCTCCCGGCAGATTGTGGGAAACACTGAACGTAATCACTTCTTCCCCGTCATCTTATTGTTAGTTACAGAATACGATGTATGCGCACGGTACAGCGCGTATTAAACAGCAGCGAGAGACGCCGCTGCCGCTGAGGCCGCTATGAAGCACTTGCCCAAGGTTTCATTAGATGAGGTACGACAAAGCCGATCTACTATCACCTATGAAGAGATTTACGGTAGCATTCAAAATGAGGAAACGCCAGCGCTAAACCTGCGGTGAGGCCCGCCAAGTGCAGGCGCCTAGCATCAGCATTTTAACGCTGCCTTTAATCAGGCGGCAACGCGCCCTTTTTCTATGCGGTACTGAGCGCAGCCCAGGGAGCGGCAGCGGGCAGCCCTCCGGGCAGCCTGGCCCGCCTCGCACCGCCCGCCTCGCCACCCCGGCCGGGACGCGGGTGTCGGTGGCTCCGCTCTGCACCCACCGCCCGTGACTAGCCGGGCGTTTCTCGGCCCCGCCGGCCCAGCTGCGCGCTCCCCTTCACGGCTGCCTTCCGCCGGGCCGCTCCCGCGCTGCTCCTCCTCAGCCCGCTCCGGACACGGCCCGCCCCGCCCCACCGGGCGGTGGCGGCTGAAGGCGGCCGGAGGAGGGCAGCGGCGGCAGGGAGGATCTGCCGTGCCGGCGCAGAGGCGGGCCGAGGGAAGCGCTGAGGGGCGGAGCGGGGCCGCGCTGGGCGTCAGCGTGCTGCGGCCGACGGCGTGTGCCCGGGGACCGGGGCGGCTGGCGGAGGCCGCGGTGGAGGTAGAGCTCGCTCGCCGCCGGCGGGAGCGGGGCGGTTGCGGCCCGGGCCCTGCTGCAGCTCGGCGGTCGGGCGGGGGAGGCCGGCCCGCTCCCGCGGCGGCGGCAGTCTGGGCCCGGCCTGGCCTGCAGCTGCTCCGCGGGCAGGCGGGCGGGTAGGGGCGCGGCGGCTCCTGCGGGCCAGGCGGCGGGGTGGCCGGGCCGCGGCCGAGGCGGGCGGGTTGGAACCCCCTGCCTCAGGGACCCGCCGGTGCGTTTTCAGCGCGTTCTGCTGGAGCCGCGTTTCAGTCCGTGTTTCCCTGTTGTCAGGAGCTGGCTGAAGGCGTTCACGGAGCGGTTTGGAGAGGGGGTTCTGGCGGAGGTAAGCGTGGGCGGCGTTTCTGCGTTTCTCCCTTCCGCAGGAAGCGAGGGGGTCGTGACGGGGGTGCGAGGTGGAGGAGCTTGGTGTTTCTTCTTTTTGTCTCGTTGCTTTCTTTCCTATTCCTGCATGCTTGTTTTCCTCAGTAGTGCGCGTTTTTAAAAGAAAAATGTAATCTTTCAACTGTGAAATCTCTCATGTTTTGCTCCTTTCTCATGTACAAGTCTGTTGCTGACTTTGCTTGATACCCCCTGTAAAAGGTCATCAGAGCATCCCTAATTGAAAGCTTTTAAAAACGATAACCCAGAGCTTTTTTTTTTTTTTTTTTTTAAACTATCATAAGCTTCCATTTCTAACTCAGTCACATGTAAGATTTCTGGTGGTCATTTCCATTATTTAGTTGTTTCCACTGTTTGGTTGTTGCCACTGTGATGGTAAGCAAAAGGGATTAGATAACTGCACGGATGATAGCTCCATAAAGGACTAATAAAACAAGTCGGCAGATCTTCCATCTTATATCCCTGATGCAACCATTCTGGGTGCTTGGGAGCAGAGGGGAATGGCGGCCCTGCCCTCCCTAAACAGTTTCTCCAGTTCCCAGTGTTGGAGGCAGACAGATGGGCTGGATGGACCATGGTCCTGGGTGGCCCTGCAGGGCATTTCATAGGCTCTTCTGAGAGTACTGAGAGGGGGACACAGTGCTTTGTTGTATTTTGAAATACTTACTCAGTTTTACTGTTCCCTGAAAACTGCTTCTGTGTTTTTGACTGTCATGGTGGATAACAGCTTCACAGTTCGCATTGCATTTGATACAACTCCGTTTGATGCATTTCTCCTACTGGCTTCCAGATGGGGGTTTAACTGAGGGAAAATCCTTCCAGATAGATGTTGTTTTATGGCAGTACATACTGTTGGGGGAATGTCAGTGAAGATGGGGGTTGTTGGGTTTTGGTTTTGGTTGGTTTTTTTTTTTGTATCAAGGTAGCTTACTACTAGTACACAGAGAACTGCTGTGACTAACAAAATGGTATCTTGTGAGTATCTAAAGGCTGTCACTCAAGAGATGTACATAAATGCTATCCATATGCCTACCGGGGTAACTAGGAAACCTAGGAGAGAGTTTCTCCTGATTTGAAACCTGAGCTGCTCTTACTCTATAAGTTTGGTGTGCAACAATGAAGATATTACTAGTTTAGCAAGGAGATGGTAAATAGTAACCCAAGCAGGAGTATGGGGACTTACTGAGTTACCAGGGCCTTGTAATCAGGCCCACCTTCAGCCTTCATGTCTTCACTGTTACTCTGGACTAGATTAATGAGAGCTAGAAGTATACTTCCTCTGCTCCTGTTTCATTTTTCTCATCCCTAAAGGCATGGTCTACGTGACACAAGAGTAAAAGACACCTTCTGAATTTTCTGAAGGCCTGTAGAGGATTGCCTTCCTTCAATGAAAGCATAAACTAATAGAGTCTGCAGATTTCTATCATACCTTCTAAATGCAGAGAAACAGAAGACATGGATTAAAGAATGAAAAGGCAAACTAAAGTTTTAAAAATCCTAAATAAATTCAGGAACTTGGAGCTTGTTTCATGTTGCGATTCTGGGTTTGTTTTTGGTTTTTTTTTTTCATGTCATAATATTGCTATAATGCAGCTGCACAACAGTGAAAATTGAGTGGTCCTTCAACTTGTGGTTCGGGGGGGGGGGGAGGGTGGCGTGTGTGTTTCATTTTTTCTTTTTAAATCCATAATACTTCCATCTGCTTTTGTTCCACTTCAGAAGGGTCTCTGGTCACTGGAGTTGCCTTGCTGTCCAGTCTGCTGGGTTTTTTTATTTATTTAAAAAATAAAAGCAGCACAGCACGTGCCTTGTGGAAGATTTGTTGAGGATTAGCACTGAGCTAATGTGAGGAGGGTGGTAGTTGACAGTATCACTTTGAGATGTGATGTTTCTCTTCTGCATTCCCAAGAGAAGCTTCTGGTAATGATGTCCACAGCAAACAGTACAGTATTTGAACTAATGTTTACCTCTTTCTTCCCTTCACAGCTAGGGTGGCAAAACACAAAAGAGAAGAACCTCAGGATGTCTGTAATTCAGCGAGGGACGGCAACACTTCGTAAAGCAAAGAAAATCACTGTAAAAACATGTCTAGATAACCCCTTTGTTTTTCAGTGGAAAACCATAGATGGAGAAGATATGCATTTCATATTGCAGACCTTAGAGGAAAGGATTAAACATACTGGACTTAAAAAGATTGAGACTCCAAGAAAGAAAAAACGTTCCCTTACAAAAAAACAAGTGGAAAGAAAGTGTGATGTTAGCACCAATGAACTCCCTAAAGAGGAGGAAACAGAAGGCCATCGACAAAAAGCAGGATGGACTGACATAAGTATCAGAAGACAGCTTGCTATTGGAGTTAATGAAGTTACAAAAGCATTGGAAAAAAATGAACTACTTCTCTTGCTGGTGTGCACGTCTGCAAAGCCTGCCATGATCACTTCGCATCTCATTCAGCTGAGCGCAAGTCGAGCCACACCAGCAGGCCAGGTTCCCCGTCTGAGTGAAACAGTTGCACCACTTCTTGGCTTAACATCCATTTTAGCACTAGGCTTTAAAAAGCAGTCTGACAAATTTACCGAAGCAATAGAAGCAATAGTTCCAAAGATACCAGCTTTGGAAGTGCCATGGTTTCAGTACAGAACTGAAGAATCTGTGGCTTATGCACATACAGATTCTTCAGAAAATCAGGAACCCGAGCAGCTTGCAGAGGCACTGGGGGATGAGCTCACAAGCCAGAAGCGGAAGCGTACAGAAAGCAGTCAGCTCGATCTTTCAAATGTAATTTTGCAGCCTTTGAAAATCAAGAAACTTGTTCCAAATCCAAATAAGATAAAGAAACCACCTCGCAAAAAGAAAAAAGCTTTTTCAGCATAACTGATTTTAGTTTGGTTCTTCATACTAAACTGTTTTTTTTAATGCAGTATGGAGTACAGCTCTAACTGAACTATTTTGTTAGGCTTTACAGTGTAAAGCACTTGAATACAAGGTGAAATTTATGTTGCACTCAGTTGAGGTACCTTCTGCTTTAATAAAGAATATTGCTCCAACTTGTGTGTGAGTCTTTACCTGGGGGTAAATAATTTCATTTGCAGCTGGAGATCACAGAGTTAAAATCAGTAATGAATATGCTGAAGTAATTTAAGACATAAGTACATATTTGGAATTAATGCAAAGCATTAAACAAACTTTGTATTTCTATACAGATGAACATGCTTCAAGCAAAATGGATTTAAGTATAACTATTCAAACAAATCAATCCCAAAAGTGAAAGTTTATTTAAACAAAGGTCCATGCCGGTGTAACTCTTTTAAAGCTGGTTCAATGCTTGTTTCAAGTAAACAGCTTTAATGGCACAGGCACATTTCCCTTTTGAATTGTCATAATTTGCTCTGCTGGACAATAAAGAATGTATGCAGACTGCGGTTCTATCTAATACCTGGTGTCCAATAGGCTGAAGGAAAAACTTTATTTTCAAATACAAAACAAAACCAAATTACTGCATTTTGAAAAAAGACTTCCGTATGCAAACTATTAACACACATCCCATGAGAAAATGTAAACTAACTTGAACTCAATTTGATTTCTAAATGGAGTCTAAAATTATTTCCCAGGAAGTTGAGATAAGCCATGTACTGTTGCATGTAACGTAGATGACAGCTATAACCACTACAAGACTGAAAGCACACCACATCATACATAACTTTTGAGTTTCCTTTAGTTTTACTCAGGACTACAAACAGTTTCCTAATGAGACAGTTGTGTTGTAGGAAGGAAAGGGAATAGAATCATAGAATTTTTTAGGTTGGAAAAGGCCTTTAAGGTCGAGTCCAACTGTAAACCTAACACTGCCAAGTCCACCACTATACCATGTCCCTAAGCACCACATCTACACATCTTTTAAATACTTCCAGGGACAGTGACTCAACCACTGGCCTAGGCAGCCTGTTCCAATGCTCGACAATGCTTTCAGTAGAGAAATTTTTCCCACTATCCCATCTAAACCTCCCCTGGTGCAGCTTGAGGCATTTTCCTCTTGTCCTATGGCTTGTTACCTGGGAGAAGAGGCTGACCCCACCTCTCTACAACCTCCTTTCAGGTAGGTGTAGAGAGCAATAAGGTCTCCCCTCAGCCTCCTTTTCTCCAGGCTAAACAACCCAAGTTCCCTCAGCTGCTCCTCATCAGACTTGTGCTCCAGACCCTTCACCAGCTTCGTTGCCCTTCTCTGGACACACTCCAGCACCTCAATGTCTCTCTTGTAGTGGGGGGCCCAAAACTGAACCCAGTATTCGAGGTGTGGCCTCACCAGTGCCGAGTACAGGGGCACGATCACTTCCCTACTCCTGCTGGCCACGCTATTTTTCATACAAATAGTGCTGCAATTCAGACAACCAAAATCAACAGCCTAGCAATTTACTTGGTGCTCTATATTTTAAGCAAAAGCCAGCACAGTACTGTAGAAGAAAGTGTAAAATACCTTAACTGAGTTACTCTGTTGTTCCTTAAAGACAGAATTTACATGTTGTAGTTTTCAGAGATTTGCTAATCCAGATTTGTAGTGCTATCAGCTAGCTAATCTGTTTTGCATTTATTTAGAAGTGACTTTAGTTCATGATACCAACTGCAAAGGAAGGCAGTAGGAGTGATTCTGTAGTCACCATGCTCCCTGAAGTTTAAACAAAACAAAGACATTTAATGCTAAAATTTTTCCCCTCCCTGGCTGAGGGTGGCAAGGAGGGAGATGAAAGGTTTTTTGCCTTGCTTTGTAGTCCTTCATACATGTCATACGCTTTGGCTTTTTGGATGCATAAAATTTTGAAGGCATGCTAGAACTAGCGTATTTAATTCTCATGCTGGCTAACTGTGACACTTAAATCTTGAAACAGAGCATTATTAGCTGTGGTAAAGAACATAAGCACAGCAACCATCTTTCAAGCACTTTGCTGCCTGCCCAGGTCTATAGCTCTCTTCAGGTATTTGCATTCCCTCCACAGATAGAAAGTTGCTCTAGGAAAGAAATTGTAGATGTTTTAGAAGATTGGTGGGAAAGGTGGTGGAGTGAGCCTTAAGTTTGCCAATCTTTATGAAACCATCTATAGGTTTTGAGGAGTCTTACCTGGTAGTTGTTCATAGCAAGCCTAATGCACAGGCAGGCTCAACTTTGGAGACAACAAAAGAGCCTCTCCTGTTGAGCTGCCGACCCACACTGTTGAGTGGCACCCACACTGATAATACCCTTTAGTTAAGTACCTGCTTAGGAAGCGAGAGTGAGTTGCCACAATTCCACCTCCTGAGCAACTGTCCTATTGCGTGGGTGCAGGCTGGGACACCTTCAAGGTTCACATCCTCTTGATGCTGTAATACTTCAGCAAAGCACGTGAGATGAAGAGCATGGCTAGCCAAAAGGTTTGAGCACTCAACAGGGACAGAAGAGACCATGCAGGATTACACAGCTGTTAGGTAACACACACAGGTTCATGAACAGGACTCTCTAGGAACTGCCCCAACACCTAGGCTCAGATGGCCCCTTCCCTCATGCTCTCTGGCCCTGGAAGTTTTCTCTCTCAGCTACAGCACTGCACAGCTTCTACAGGAGCACGACCCTGCCCTCCTTCCCCTCAGTTAACGTGCAGCGTGAGCCAGAAAATAAGACAAGAGATGTTTATCCATCAGATTCAGAAGCAAAGGGCACTGTTTTCCCAGAAGACAGGACAGAGTGACCACACTCCTTCCTTCATGTGCAATTACCCCAAGACTAGGGCAGAAAGCCAGGCTGCAGGAAACCCAGGTTCAGGTCTTCTACCTGGACATATTTGGTCCCATTGTGGCCTCAACGCTTTTCCAAACAATAGTACTGGGGAGCATTTGCCTTCTGATTTCAGAGAAGAGAGGAGAAAAGAAAATGTCTGCCTACCATTTCTTCCACTTGCATTTTTTTGAGGGGAGGGAAGGCAGAGAACATGAGCACATCATTCACCTAGCATTCAAGACCACTTGCCCAGATTAGGGAGAGCTGGGTCGTGATCGCTTCCTAGCAAGGAAGTACCTTAGCCAGGAGGACAGAGCTATGCCCTGCTATCCCACCTCACGTTAGGCAGCAGCTGAGTGAGGATTGCCCAGGCTCTGCCTCTAGAGCCAAAGCAGAACGCACAGAGCACCGTGGTGAACCTCCTCCTCATCCCAGTGGGCTCCAGTGCAAACGCCCAGCCGGGAAGGCACCCTCCTGCCTTTTAGGAGTTAAGAACTTAAGTCTTCGATGGAGTTGAGATTAAATCATCCTTCTTGTTACCTCAGGTATCACTACCATTGACTACATTTTCAGGCACTTAATTCTGCTCAGGCCTCACACAGAGTCAAAGCTCTCTCTGCATCATCTTTTATGACTGCTACTAGCAGACAGGCATCAGAGTGGCCAAAGTTGTAAAGCCCAATTGCACCATTAGATGTCTGAAAGATCTCCTTTGAAGCCCCTTTAAATTCAGGGGGTCCCGAGCTGGTGCCCACCCAGGCGTCAGACAAACTGTGTTCAATCCCTTCCTTTGTTTGAAGGAGGTCAAATGCTTTAATCACAGAGCTATAACGCAATAAGGGAAAGTATTTATCACTGTCGCTAGGGCAGAATCCTCTCACCACAATTCAACAAGAAAAAGAAACCAAACCACAAACCATTCACACATTGGAAAAGGAGCGGGAAGAAAGAAAAACCGCACTGCTATAAGGAGGTGGGTAGGGCTAGCAGTTATGAAGAACAGAGAAATTTATCTTCATCTGAATTGAAGTTTTCAGGTACAGAATGCAACTTTCAGCAAAATCTGCTGTCAGAATTACAGGCATGTTTAAAAGGAAAGTTTAGACATTTGCATTTCATGAGATATTCAAGTCACATTCAAAAGATGCTCACAGCACAGAGGCTTCACTACCACAATTTGGCACTTTCAGCTAGAACAGTTTCTTACTGCAGATTTTCTCGGTGCTCACGTTACTGCAGCATCCGTGAGCCGAAAGAACTGCTATCATATCTAGCTATGACGCTGGAATGCATATAAAGTGCTTCAGAAGCCGCTCTGGTTGCCGAGCATTCATGAGGGAATTAAAACAGCTCCCCCAACAACCAAGATCAGCCCTCCTACAATTCAGGAAGCGCAGTGCACAGACTTCCAAGGACTGAGGGTAGAGCACTTCTCTTCTGCTTACCAGCCACATATATAGCAAAACTTCTTGTTCCAAAGTCAGGATAAAAACACTACCAGGAACAATTTATGAATACATATTTACACAAGATACTTTTCATTACAGACTTCATAGGAAATCAAAGTAGACAAAGGAATATGTGCAATTTTGCAGAAGCGTTGAAAACATTCAAACTATAAATATCCTGATAGCACTACTAAAATTCTTAGTTTTACACACAGGCTGATGTTATTCTACTGAGGAAAAACTAAGGTTTTGTGCCACAACTGTAAATTAAGTACAGTAATGTATTATCATTCCGGCAACATAGGTAACACCTGCACTGAACAGTGCGATACTGTTAAATCAATCCACTGATCTATTGAAGATCAAAGTACAAATCTGTATTTTTATTGATTTGGCAGCGTTGCTCATGGAGAAACAAATGCACTAGTTAAACCAGTACATTGTCATACTGCTCCAGTTACAAAAACATCCAGGACTTTCATAGAGCTACAAACGTATTGTACTTCATGATTTTCCCCCAAATGATGATATCCACGTGAAGTAAATAAGCAAAGATACTCAAGTTTGTATCCTTCATTCTGTTACACTGACAAACATACACCACCACTTAATAAATAGAAATGCAGCAGTTCATCCACATAATAGCAAATATTTTTGTACCCTAATCCACCACTGAAGTTCAGTTTGTACAAAACAGTCTTTTCTACAGAGTGGAAAAAAAATACCTTCTTCTCATCAAGGTGCAAGCTAAGCTTTGAAACTTAAATGAATGTGCTTTTATTCTTTTCATGGACAATAAAAGAGTTTCATGAACCTTCTGATCTATCTGAAAATGCATAAATTTGGTCACATATGGATGTCTTCATTGTTCAGGTTTAATGGACTATTTCAGTATCACTGACGTTGTGCTTTTACTCCTCTTGAACAATACCGTTCCAAGAGTTATGGAGATCAAATTAACTCAAACGATGACCTCAGAGTTCTAGAAACATAAATGTCCTCATTGTAATACAAGACCGACCTAAAGAAAGAAGAAAAATATAGTATTTTAGTTCAAGTATGGCAATAAATCTAAACATCGTTAGTTTTCTGCACCTCAATTATGGATCTTAAATATGACCAATTAAAAAAGTTATTTTAAAACTTCTGCCCATTTTGGCCAGTGTAGATTAATGTACCATTATACCTAACAGAATTCCGAAGCTCTTTTTTTCTCTCTTACCTTTTCGGATTCCATGCCAGGACACCTCCAGTTGTACAAATAATACTGCAAATTTCCATCTCCAATCCCAAACTTGAGTTTTTCCAGGAATGTTTTGTTTTCCATTAAGTCTAGTGCATTGAACACATCAAATCCTTTCTGGCAATAGCAAAACATTTTTTTAAGTTTACTTTTTAAAGTTTCAAATGACGCATAAATGATACTTTACACAGTGGCATACAATATCCAAGAGACTAGGCTAGTTAAGTGGAAAAAAAGACAAGGGAATAAATCCTGCCTTTTAATTAGGTACACACACAAAGAAATTTTCCCAATAAAAAGTGAAGTATGAGGCACAACTTTGCTTGAAGATGATCTCCAAAAGGGTAGGAATTTTAAAGCCACTTTCAGGGGTAAAGGTCTGAAGAGTCCCTAAAGCATTATCCATTATTTTATCCTTATAGATATGCATTTTTTACAGTCACATACAGTGTTTTGACACACATGGCCTATTCCAGTTAAAGCTGCATAAATACAGCTTACGGTGTTCTTCAGACATTTATCATTCTGTTAATGATAAAGATTTTATTTTTGTGATTTGGTCCTTTTCTGAAATGCCATTGTCTTTAGAACTCCCATCTTTCAGATGGTACTCCTCCTCCCCTACTCATGCACCCTGTACCAACTCCTCTTTTCATCAGCTTCCCAAATTCACCACTCAAAGAGCCATTTTGCTCTCAGAACAGCTACATAGCCGAATTAGTCTCAGGGTTTTGTGTGGCAACACAAACATACTCAAATCCCAACTCACTGTGAACTCTTAACAAGCAACATAAAAACAAGGTCAGTTAAGCCATCACAGTGACAATCATGTATGAATAGCTGAATTTGCTTGGGGGTCTGGATATAAAAGTCCATTTATTTGCAATTAACTGCCAGGAAGTCTGACCTAAGATCTTGGAGTTTTAACAGCACAAAGGCAGTGCATCAGCAGGACTTTCTATACTCTAAGATAAAAATAAGTTACCAGACAATAATGCTCAGTTACTTAAACACAAGAAGATGGTAAGGAACATTCTTTACTCAGTACAAAAAATGGACGTAATTTTTTTCTTTAAATAAGCACCCCATATTAGGAAAAAAGGGGGTTAAAGAAAAAAGAGCATTTTAAGCTATCCATCAGCTTAGGACTATTTAAAAGAAAGTCACAAAGCACAGTGAGTTTAGTAATGTTCCCCACTACCTTACTCAAAGATCATTCTGTGTGCAGATGAAGATATGCTAAGTTAAATGTGCTGTGAAAAACACACAGAAACAAGACAAATAAGGTGGCAAGGATTTGACACTTGGCATCTAAAGAAGTAAATTTTGAAATATTCCAAGTTAATAATAGACAGTAACAGAAATCTCAGAAGGCAGGAAGGGAAGTGGGGGAGAATAGAGACACACTGTAGGTATAGACACACTAATGAAGCTCTGCAATTAAGCACTCAAAATTCAAATAAATGATAAAGACTACAGATGTAGTTTTAATTTAGTATCTAAACATCCGCAGATTAGGTTCAGGTTAATATCTTCTGAGAAGTATAAAAAAAGTTCCTGTTTGAAGATACTTCCTCCACAGCTCTGCCAGATCATTAGAGCAGACTCAGAAGTGAAATTCTTCCCTATTTATAAGCTCTCTCCTGTTCTAGAACGAGAAACTTAGTGTCAGCTTCAACAACAAAATATGCAGGGTTTTGGTGGGATTATCCTGCTGCAAAATCCCACTCTCTCCATGCAGAATACATGGAACCTAAGTGCATAACTCCATATTTTGGGTTTTGCTTTGGAGGTCAAGCATTGTGTCCTATAATTGTCAAGATTCTACTAGACTGAGTTCTATGCTAATTTTATATAGCATAATATGAAGATAAAAGTCAATATTAAACTGACATGCAAACCCTGAAAGCAATTTGCTGAGTTGAATCTGTACCTCCAAAATGCATTCTTTGGGAGTGAAAGTACAGAAAGGACTGTGGTGGGTTGTCCCCAGCCAAGAGCCAAACACCCACCCAGCCTTTCACTCGCTCCTCTCCCATGGGATGGGGAGAACACAGAAGGAAGGCAAGACAACTTGTGAATCAAAATAATGACAGTTTAATAGAGAAAACAAAAGCTGCACGCACAAGCAAAGCAAAAAGAGCAATTCATTGACTACTTCCCATCGGCAGGCAGATGTCAAGCTGCTTCCTGGAAAACAAGGTCTCAGCATGCATAATGGTTGGTTGGGAAGATAAATGCCATAACCAGGAGCATCCCCCCCCTTCCTCCTCTTTTCCTTCAGCCTTTATTGCAGAGCACAACATCATATGGTGGGAATATCCCTTTGGTCAGTAGCAGTCAGCTGTCCCGGCTGTGTCCCCTCCCAACTTCTTGCCCACCCTCAGCCTACTTGCTGGCGGTGAAACAGAGAAAGCCTTGAGGCTGTGCAAGCACTGTTCAGCAACAGCCAAAACACTGGTGTGTTATCAGCCCTGTTTTAGTCACAAAGCGCAGCACCATATGGGCTGCTAGGAAGAAAGTTAACTCCATCCCAGCCAGACCCAGTACATTTGTAAACAAAAAGCTGTGAATAGGAGTGCATTTATCATTTCTCTTGCCTTGCCTCACCTCTCCTCATCTAGAAGTCCATGTGCCAGATCTGCAAATGTAATTCAGCATCTAATGATGCAGACGGGCCCAGCAGGGACTTTGGAAATCCACAGGTGCCTAAATCCCAGTATTCTAAGTATACGATGATCCATTTAAAAGAAAAGGATTGCACGTCACATTCAGAAAGAAATGTAGACAGGGGAAGGTGCAAAGCCTTGCGGTTAGACCATGTAACTGCTTCTTTACCCATTCCATCTGTGGCCTAGTGAATGGCCAGCCACTCAGCTCCCTATGCCACACTTAAAATGGAGACCAATGTTTATTCCTTTTTCCACTTTGACTTTTAAGAATAAGTAGTACTAGTATTTTTAACCACTTCTGAAAATTATACTAGCCACCTTCCTGTATCTTCATATATCTTAAAACCTTTCAAAGTCTGTCTCTGAACTTCCTTTGGTATTATTCTGGAGCCTGAGTAACAGGGTTCTATATTCCCCATGACTATCCAGGAGTTTTCCTTGCCAAGTAGTTATTCAACTCAATACTGCTTATAGGTCAACAAGCCTCAGCAAGCAGTTCATGTCATAGATATCTGCTCAGCTGCAGTGCTGCACGAACACGGCTGAGAGAGACAAGCTGAAGACTATGTGGCTGCTTTCATGCAGCCTGAAGTCTGAACAGATACAGCCTTTGCAGACCATCACTGGCTTCATACAGGATCAACACAGAAATCCCTGTGCCACATGCAGTGCGGACAGCTCTGAACATGGTCGGCTGGAGCACAGCTAACATTTGCTTGCACTGAGCACTCATCTGGTAGGTGTAATACCACAAGCAGTGCGGTGGCAACACTTCAGCTGGGAGGGGCAAGCTTCAAGCATGAGGAACAGAAAACATGCCTATGCTCTGCAGTGTGTTGGGAATGGTTGCTAGAATGGATGCCATGGACTGGATGAAGCCTGTGCAGTGCTGTGAATTGCCAGGGCTAAATGGGTCTTTGAGAATTCATTCAGAGTGCTGGGATGTGCATCACCTGCACAGCTCCGTACCACAGACTACATTGCCACTGGCGTTTGCACTGCACTCTCATGAAACCCTGATGATTAAGGACTGAGCATTAGTTTTTCATCAGACAGACTAAACTCTTACAATTCTTATGTTTAAAAACTTCATTTATAGCCTCTGCCCTTCCACTCAACTAAACCGTCTATCAATGTAATTCCATGCATGAAGGTATGCTTAAAAGCTACATGACATCATCTGCAGAGCTTTACAGGCAGCAATTAGTAACAAGTAAAATGATAAAGCTTGCACAAATAAACTTTTACATTTTGTAGAAATAAGAAATAGTTTAAACGAACAAAATGCATTTAATAGAACTTATTAACTCATCTCCAAGGGAAACTATTTTAGTGACACTTTCCATTCTTCTGGTACTTAGTGAATATGGTCATCAGTGTGCTCTTGGATGTTTACACTGTTCAAGCTATTGCAAACACTTGATCTTCATGCACTTGTCATTCCCTAGCATCACTCAAAGTAAAAAGGAAAAACAAGCATAGTGTTTTATATTTTAATATATATATTGTATGTCTCATCAACTGCACTCTGTGCTGTAGACAGTAAAAGAAAACAGAATACAATGACATGGATAAATTGCTGCCAGTTCTTACCTTGCCACTACTCCTAAGAGTACTTTTGTGAAAGAAGCAGACCCCCCCCCCCAACTTACCAATTTAGCTATAATGAGTGCATCATTCATTAAGTCCAACAGTGGGGTTTCTGTATGAATATTGTAAAAGGAATAGGCTGCTTTGAGGCTTTTATGAACAGGATGGTGCATCACTGTTGAAGGTAATGTGTAGAAACTCAGGAAGTCTGTTAAAATACCATTTGAGCCCTACAAAAAAAAAAAAAAAAAAGGTCAATTAATAAGAAGTAACCACTCAGTTATTGGTTAGGCTAACATGGCAATTCTATAGAAAGTAAGTAATAAATGCAGCACAGTTTTGCACATTGTAACTGTTATACCATAACAGGTAATCTTGGCTAAGATTTGAAGAAATTGAATTCTTGCCAAGGATGTATCTATATATCAAAGCGAGACTGAAGCCTGAAATGGTCACTTCAGAAAAGGAAACAAACATTTAGATTTTTCTAGTCTATTACACCAATAACATTTTGACAACCAATTGCCAAAGCATTTCAGTTTGTTTCCCAAGCTTAGCTTGCTATAAACAAAGCTAGCAAAGCACACTTCCAAAAAAAGTATAGAAATTTTTTTCCAATTGAGCTTATTTTTAAAAGAATATTTTTTAAATCTGATGACGTTCACATTGAGGACTAACTTTCTCAACTTTCTAAAAACAGAAAAAAAATTATATTGTGCTGGTATACAAAGCATATTTAAATCAGCTCTAGTGATTATTAATCAACAAGCACAATCAATTTGCTAGACAACAGTGCTAAATCACATTGAAATTCTAATAAGACCACTAGTCATAAAAAAAGTATTTATACAGAAATCTAAAGTATCCTACATAAACTTTCTTAATATTTCACGCACCTAATGAAGTTTAACCATCTTCAAGAGTGTAGATTAGTAGGAAATGGGAAATAATTATTACATGGGTTGTGACTGACGTGCTGAGCACAGAAAACTAGTCAGATTTTCACTCTTCCTATTCCAATTGGGTCTCCTGATATCTCCAAGAAAATAAGGCAAAGGAGACACACAAATGCCTGTTCTTGCTTGTTTGCTTTATTTTTGAATGACTGATGCCCACTATTTTGAACTCAGTGAACGACCTCACATGGATCCTTAAACTGATAGTGCTTCTACAGTAAAAAGTAAAAGAGTTGAACCCATCACATGCAAAAAAAGCTATTGTCTTAGAGCAGGTACAGATTCCATAGTAGATGTAAACTAACAACAAATAACAGAATTATTAAGTCACTCACTAAATTCAGTAAGGATGATGAAAATATTAATTCAGGAATTATAGAGAGTATTTTAAGGTTTTAGCTCTGCACATTACAAAGATGACTTAAAAATCTGACACTAACTTCTCCAGGTCACACAGGTCTTAAAAAGATTTTAAGCACTAACAAACGTACATTTTCTATAGTGAAAACTAGTTCAAGAGACAGTGTAAAACAAGCAAGTGAAGACTGCAGCGTTCAGTTAAAATGGCACTGTCAATGGCACATTCATGCTGATCCTGATGCTTGTGGACTCTTCTGTAGGCTTCAACTCACCAACAAAGCCAAAAACCAACCCAGGGAGTGGGGGGCGGGAAGAAGGCAGAGTGGAGAAAGAAGGAGGGACAATAAATTAAATTAGACCATGGAAGAGTCCATTGAGCACTAGACCCACTACAAAGTAAGCAGAAAGCTAAGCCTGGACAATGACAACTGATGAGCAGGACCTCTCATCTCCAGCAGCAGTAAGTTCAGCAGAGACTCCTGCACAGTGTGGGAACAGTGAGCTTCACGATCTGCAGCTTCTGTGAGGAGCTGGTTAGTGCTGATAATTTTCAAATAATCTTATCACTCTAAACAAAGTAACACACTACCTATATACGATGTCTACAACTGATTTAGCACGGACTCAAAGGGAAGATTGTATCTTTCTCCACTAGCTTTATCGCAGCTGTTCCAACCATGCCTTGGAGATTTCCAATCCAAACGCTAATCTACTCCTGCACTGCTTATTTTGCAAGAAGCGTTGTGACCAACAAGTTGGAGGGTGGGGGTGGCAGGATGGGGAGAAAAGAGTAAGTGGTAGGAACAGATGATGCTCTCCACCTTGTTAGTGGACAAAGATTATAATTTTCAAGATAATTGAACTCCTAGCTGACAGCAACTCATGACAGCACCAAGGGATGTTAACTTTTACTTTGCTATTTTACATATACTCATGCATCCACATGTGTATATATACACGCACACACATATACAAATTCATACACATATACACACATGCTCTTACTGGAAAACATGTATTTTACTGAAGCAGACCATCAGAAGACATAATTCCCCCAGCAGGTGTCCCTAAAATTGGTTTTAAAAATAAAGAATTTTGAACTGGTGTGTGGCAGAAACTTAGACACCTGAGAGAATGATACTGAATTCAAACCAAATCCTTATCTCAGTCATTGTATCATTTTTCCTTTTTTCTAGAAAAGGAGATTTGAAGACCACTGATTATTATCATGTCATATCTCTATGGAAAAAAATGGAGGAATGCAGGTGGAAGGGTTGTTTTTAACATATGTAAGGTTATTTGCTGTAATATTTCTAAGATAGTGATATTTTGAGATTTCAAAATTCTTCTTTAAAATATCCTGTTATAAGAGCACTGCAGTTTATCACAACCAAACATTTTCTCATTAACAGAATGCAATACAAAGAACAAAGCTTGGAATAATTATATCAAATTCTACCTATAGCACACATTTTTCATACTGTCCACACTTCAAAAACTTGATGCTGATATGAACTTTAAGTGGCATTCACATATACATTCATGAAGTAGTTCGGGCACGTTTTACCTCTACTACATAAGTGTCAATAATATGATCCCGAGGCAGGAACCAGTGGGCTACCTCTTCTTCATCCATCACAGGAGCAAGATTAAACTGTTTCAAGTAAGTGTTGATTAATTCTTGTACTGCTTTAGTATCTTTTTGTTCCATTGGTCTCAAACCTGAAGTCTTTGTGGCCTTATTGTAACAAAAGAAAAATAAATGTTAAGATATTGAAAGGAAAACTGCATACACAGCAAAGGCCTAAAGTAGGTTGCAGAGTCACTCCACTTGCTATAATGCATTCATTATCAGCCTACTTTACCCCAGCCACCTAATTCATTATGCTACTTTACAAGCAGCTTTCAGTCGGAATTCCCTCTCTTCTAATTATTGAGACAGTCTGGGGCACTTCAATCTTTATATTTCATTATTGAAACAACTTCATTTCTCCAGAGAAAGAGATACCATGGCCAACAGCCTAGACCTCACGCATTTTGTATTATTATTATTTTTTTTTTTTAGGTCAGTCTTTATTTCTCATCTTCTTCTAAACTACCTAGGGCCCAGACACAGAAACAAAACATAAAGCAACTTGCATATCAGAAGTTAATCTGAAGACAAGAACACTTGCAATTCAAACTTATGAAAATTACAGTCAAGCTATAAACCAAAGTCAGCTGATAAAGCTTAATTAGAAGTTATTTAACAAAAAAATTCCACCTGTTGTTAACACTTGGAAACTCCCTTGCTAACTCAACTTTCTATACAAGCACAACTGCTGTTCTGTTAACAAGAAAGCTTCTCATAACTTACAACTGCCTGAAATTAAAAGCCTACATTATTTTAACAAATAAAGTTATTTATTTGACTTTAAACATCAGAAGAGGAAAAAATTGCTTTCCAGTACTATGCAATTAATGTTTAAACAAGCAAAGGTGATTAAAGTTTTCTCTCCAGTTTTTGTTAGCTTTCCTGAATGTTTCCTTGTAGGGAGTCTAAGGCTCGTTCTCTTCAGAGCTCATTTATCCGGCTTCATCTGTCTGAGCTACATACTTGGGCACATATCACATTAATTATAGCAAAGTCAATTGCAAGAGCAGCCAGGTAGAGACTTGATTACTGGAAGCCTGAAATTAGCATAGTATATATTATGCTCCGTTCAAAAGGCGTTATTCTGGGGGAGGTATTTATTCACATGCTCTGGGAGTCAGCAGCCAGATGAAAAATCAAGGCATGTTGTGGCACAGCTCTGGCCTGTGTATTACATTTTAGTCTTCCTGCTTTCCTGAGCAGCCTGGGACTATGGTTTTCCTCCACAACAAGCACATCACCTAGATTTTTAAATGCCCTGAATCCATAAGGGTATTCACCTGACTCATCAACATGACACTTCCTATGCTGTATTTCATTCATAACCTCCTTATGAACTACAATATGAAACGTTAATTTCTGCTCCCTCCAAGCCTTCGTCCCTCTTCTAAAGCCATACAGTGGAGCAGGATGGGAGGAAAAGCAACTGGGCTGGAACATATTTATCCCCCAGCAACACTCAGAATGGCCACTAGTAAATTATTATTTGCAGCCCCAGAGGTGAGGGAAAGTGTACAGAACTGGGCTAAAATTTGTTTCTCTGCTTCACATATCAAGCTGCACTGGGCACATATTCACGCAAGTATCCTGGCTCAGGATCTCAATCAGTCAGGAAAAGACATACAGAGACAAACATGCTCCTGTCCTTATTCTAAACACAGCCAAAGTTTACCTCTTTCAGAAAACTTCTTGCTCAAGAGATTAAACAACTAGAAAAAAAAAACTTTATTTTTTATATCTATAGGTACGTGCACAAACACAGCCTTCAGTGAGGGTGGTATTTATTAATTACAGTATTTATTATTTCTGAAAACCTTTTAATTCAGACTGTTCAAGTGATTATGAATTATTAATTCCTCTTAAAGGGAGATGAGCTCCCAGGGGCAATGATATTCCAAGGACACTAAGAAAAGAGGTTAAAATGTGAGAAACAGTGTTTGGTGCCGAGGGACAGGACAGTGTGGCCTGAATGAACAAATTTGTGTGACAGTACTGTTTATGATAACAGCCTGAAACTGAGGATAAAGATCCTCAACAGCCCATAAACCCTTTCTTAGGAAAAAACCTCCAAAAAAACCCAGAGCACAAGACCTAAAGAGACAACATTAGCACAAAGATTAAATCTTTATTTTCCATGGGAGAAGCTCCCAACTCCAATCTAAAAATAAACAGCTGAGGCATATGGACTCCTACATCACTTAGTTTTAAAAGTTGATTTTCAAAGCACCTATTTTCTATTTGCACATCTCTGTACAGTATGTCTGCCTTAGCTATATTTTATGAATGAGATATGATGTATTCTTTGTTTTCCATAATTTATTTTTCTGTTGAAATCCGGGTTTTATGATAAAGGAAGATGATCAGGGTACAACTGCTGTTGTTTCTAATGATTCTCTGTAGTTACACTTTTTACACTGTAAGTAAGACCCTTATTCTTTAAACTATTCTTTTCCTGTATTGTTTGCATGAGAAACAGTACTAGACTTGCCACCAAAACCTATATTTGAAATTGTCTACTGCACTTTTTTAGACTATTAAAAATGTCTGCAAGATTTGATGGAAGCTATATTTAGCTCTCCAAGATTAAAAACTAATTAATTTGGTTATTAATTCTTAAGCTCTGAAAACTGCTGCCCTGCACACAAGGGAGAAGCTGCATGTGCAGGCACAGGTAGCATGCAGGCAGCACAGGAAACGAATCTCTGACAGCAGCAGGAGTTCAGATCAAGCCATGGCACGTGCTTTATACCAAGGAGTGCTTAGTGTATTACTCAAATATGTAAGTAGTAAGAGAACCTGCAGCATCAAGCTAAATATAACCAACAGACACAATTCTCCAAAGTCAAATAAATCATTACGAAGTACTACAAGTGAGAAAAAAAAAGTATTTTTTTAACCAAAAGGGAGGGTTTGTTTAAATAAAAAAAGGTTTACTGGTATTGTACAGGTAAAGGATATTCTGCAGTCCCTCCAAATAGAAAGGTAGCTTTTACAAGCACATACATTGATTTCAATCGTAAAGCTTAGACTAGCTTCTATAGGCTATTAATTACAGCAATGAGATTTTTTTAATAGTACATCTCAGACTACTTACAGTGACTTGCCCTGTCATGGAAATGCATCCTAAGCCCTTTTGCCAGCCTAACTATTAGCTACAAACATGAGAAAAAATATTTTTTACTATCCTAGCTATGCCAGAACACTTTTTTTTTTTTTGCTAGACCATGCAAGTAAACAGTACACAACATACTGAGGTGGCTTTTGCTGAGCCTGCTTATTGCAGAACAACAACATTCTCTGACAGAACAGAAAAAGCTGTGAATTAGAGTGGAATCAACAATCCCACTGTACTCAGCCAACTTTCTGATGGACTTCTCTGAGAATTTTAAGACATGAACTGTTAATTTTCTGTTCCAGTAATCTTTTATCGGATTAATCATATCGAGCATAGTCTTGTGCATCTTCAACTTAATCCCACATGTTTATGAAGTCAAGGTTTCTGGTTTTTTCTTTGTTTGTTTAAGGCTTTTAGGTCAAAATTTATATTTCCTCCATACAGATCTACATTTCCAGCAATAGTCTCTTCTGTTTAGTATAGCCCTTAAGGTCTTTTTCATCAACCAGAGATGATTTTTTTTTTTTTAATGTCCTGCACACACTGCCTTTCCACAGAAAAGCCTGTGCTGTCAGAGACAGATGGAAGGTTATTTTGGGCCTTACAATAACTGTGGGGATTCTCTAGAATTCATAGTGCTTACATCAGGAAGTCTGTAGAGCTTCATTGTTCTTTGTAGAGTCATGTTTCTACTCAAATGTGAAAATTTCACCTCCACCAATTTTCTAGGATTCAGTGATCGATGCCAATATCTGGAAATAAAATTAATAATGAGATTAAATAATATTTTAAGTGTCAGCTTTACTTACATCCATTTCCCTACTTTCTTGCATTGCTCCTTCTCCTCTCCAAATTTGTTTCTAAGCAAGCCTGTACTATGTCTGTAAGAAGCTTGGGCAACAAAAGATAAGGAAAAGCTATATCCAAGCAATAGCTTTTAAACAGGCCTGCTATCACCATATTTTGAATCTAAGCAAATGCTTTTTATTACAGAATGAGTAATCATAGAGTTAAACATTTTAGTACTTGCCATAGCCCTGACAATCTCACCATACTTACATGGTAACATTTATTTTCTTGTACAGACAGGACCCTCTGTTTATGTCCAAGTAGTTTGCTGAAGGAGATCTCCTCTTCCTAGGAGATCATTGTGCAACAGAACATCCCTGGTTACTCTAACACAGCATGGCTTTTTTTTTTCTCCATCCTTCCTTACAGAAACTTACAGGATCTCTGGTGTTGACAGGTACAAACATGATTTCAAATCATAAAGTACTCTGTCCTCCAGAAGGATAGACAGCTGAACTAATACTGCTGGAACTGAACTTTTCGCAGTAGAAATAAAATCCATTCCAAGCAAATGAAATTATACTTGATTACATACAACTCTTCTCACATTAGTTTTCCCATCTTTATCAAATGCCGATCAAGTCCTCCTTTCTCCAGGAAAGATGAAAGTATTTCAAAAAAGCAAATTATACAATTCCCAGAAACACTCTGCCATCTTTGGCAAGCAATCAGGTCAACAGGGAAGTGTCCCAGCAGGGAAACAGGCCAGTTGAAAAACACAGGTATACAATGTTGTCATTGCTAGCATGGCTCCATCCAGAAGGTCAACAGAAACATCTATTAGTCTATTTGAAGTACGATAAACAAACCCAAAATTAGATTTTATTCTGAGAGGCTGTTTTATCCAAGGCACTGGGAGGGAAGGGGGGCGGGGGGGAGGAAGAAAGAAAGAAACCAACCAAAAAACCCACCCTGACAAACACTCAGGTTAGCCAAGGCCACAACATTTTATTTGTTTGAAATTTATGCTTTTATTGTTTCTATCCAATTACATAAAATGTTCTTTAAAATTACTGCTGTAGGAACCGATATTATTATGAACATCACCTAGGTTACCTGCAAGTGGCCACAGGTTTGGGGAGTACCACTCCAGCAGTGTAAACAGCCTGAAAAATTCCTTCCAGGTTTACTCTTCTGGTTATTTCCCGAATCAGTACAGGTGCTACCCGTTTAGATCTCAGTTTCTTATGGACACACAGAAAATTGATTTCTACCATTTTCTTCACACTAAAAGGACATTAAATAGTGGAAAAGTTAAAAAGAGTTGCACATTGCATATTTTCATTTGCATAATTGTAGTTTTCCACGTTGTGACAGAAGAATTTGAGGTAAAAATAAATTGGCCTGTAACAAAGTACATCTGCAACAAATACTAATCTATGATATTGTGACTGCAATGGCAAATTGTGCAATATGCAATCTGCATCTGAGGTGTTTGCAACACTCCTTTTTCAGAGCTCTATCGAGACTTAACCAATTGCCTTACTTTAAGATGCAGAATGGCATCCAAGCACATGCTACGTGGTATCATAATATTTTATGATTGTCAGTGTATGAAGACCTGGCCAAGGAAGTCCAGCTGACTGACTATCTTTTAAATACTTTCCAGTAGGGTCAGAAAGTTTTATGTCATTATCTGTATCATGCATCAATAAGAAAATTCCTTAAATATGTATTACTGGTCTTCACTGCAAGGAGCCCACAAGCTTTCTTTTTTTTGCCCCCCCCCCCCCCGGGGGTGGGTGGGTGGGTAGGGGAGAGAATAAAATAGTCTCTGCAACATACACAGGATTCTTACTCGTTATGGTCAGTGAGCCTCCTTCTCTCTTTTTAAGTTCACTATGGCAATGGATACCAGTGTAAGATTTGTTTCATGGTGTTACTCTTTTACAAATACAAAAGTAATGGTGCATTTTACCTGTCATAAATACGAATATTTGCAGGGATGGCACTTATGAATCCTACCAGTTTTTTGTTTGAAGACACTCTAACCCCACAGTGCCATTGGGGTAACCAACCTGGAGGACGTAGTGCCCTAGAATTGATGACAGAAATAATTACAAATTACTGCCTAAGAAGATGTAATAAAAACACACTTCTTTGCACTCCAGCCAGAGCAGAATGTGGAACTTGCTACTCACCACAGAAGAAATTCAGGTGAATAATCAAACCTAAACATATTATCATCATCTTCTACGTAATTCTCATTTAATAGTGTGTATAACTCCTTCAGCTGAAAACAATCAAACACAAAAAAATCCAAAGATTTATCCACACACATCAATCAGAATAAACTTCAATGATTTTAGATACATATAAAAATTGTTTTACTTACAACTTCAGCATTGCTAAGATCCAATGTGTCCCACATAAAACCTTGTGGCAAAGAATATGGCTCTAGACGGACATTATCCTTATCTGGTTCAATTGCACCATGTGAAGTTATAACTTCATCTTTTGAGGGAGGAGGAGGAAAAAAAAAAAGGAGAGGGGGAAAAAAAAAAAAAAGAACAGTTACATTGCTAGCTTTCCTGATAGTTCTCAAAACTGTGTAACTCCCATCATGTATTTTCTCACAATTACATGATAGGAACATGAAGCTTTCAAAAAATGCTGACAAAAAAATTAGTATTATGAGCTTATACTACTTCTCATTCTCACAGATTGCATTCCGACTAACGACTATCTCATCAGAATATCTATAGATATGCACAGAACTGCTCTACCTCAGCTGACACCCAGTATTTCATAACACAGGACAGCAATTTATCAGCACATGCATAGCATTTGGCCAGCCACAAGATCCACGGACTCATCATGACAAACATGTTGTACTCACAGCTAACAAGCTATGGCTTGGATCCCGTTTACCACTGACTTGAACAGACCTGAACTCAAAAGGATTAGTCAGGAGCAGTGGCATGGCAAAGCCAGGGCATTTCAGGGATGCTGGTGAAATGTGAAACTTATTCCTAAAATCCTACATGAAAGCGTGCTTTCTTCTCCTCCTTTACTTTACAACTCCGGTCCCTCAGTATATAGCCATAAACAGAAGCTGTTCCTCTTCTATGGAGCATCACCTGCCAAATCATAGTATCACAGAATCGTATAGGTTGGAAAAGACCTTTAAGATCATCAAGTCTAACCATTAACCTAGCACTGCCAAGTCCACCACTAAACCATGTCCCTAAGCACCACATCTACACATCTTTTAAATACTTCCAGGGATTGTGACTCAACCACTTGCCTAGGCAGCCTGTTCCAATGTTTGACAACACTTTCCGTGAAGAAATTTTTTCCCCAATATCCAATCTAAACCTCCCCTGGTGCAGCTTGAGGCCATTTCCTCTCATCCTATCACTTGTTACCTGGGAGAAGAGACCGACCCCCACCTCTCTACAGCCTCCTTTCAGGTAGTTGTAGAGAGCAAAAAGGTCTCCCCTCAGCCTCCTTTTCTTCAGGCTAAACAACCCCAGGTCCCTCACCCGCTCCTCATCAGACTTCTGCTCTAGACCCTTCACCAGCTTCGTTGCCCTTCTCTGGACACACTCCAGCACCTCAATGTCTCTCTTGTAGTGAGGAGCCCAAAACTGAACACAGTATTCGAGGTGCGGCCTCACCAGTGCTGAGTACAGAGGGACAATCACTTCCCTAGTCCTGCTGACCACACTATTTCTGATACAAGCCAGGATGCCATTGGCCTTCTTGGCCACCTGCGCACACTGCTGGCTCATATTCAGCCAGCTGTTGACTAACACCCCCAGGTCCTTTTCTGTCAGGCAGCTTTCCAGCCAAGCCTGTGGCGTTGCATAGGCTTGTTGTGATCCAAGTGTAGGACCTGGCACTTAGCCTTGTTGAACCTCATACAACTGGCCTTGGCCCATCGATCCAGCCTGTCCAGGTCCCTCTGCAGAGCCTTCCTGCCCTCAAGCAGATCAACACCCCCAACACAACTTAGTGTTGTCTGCAAACTTACTGAGGGTGCACTCTATCCCTTCATCCAGATCATTGATAAAGATATTAAACAGAACTGGCCCCAACACAGAGCCCTGGGGAACACCGCTTGTGACCGGCCGCCAACTGGAGTAAACTCCATTCACCACCACTCTTTGGGCCCAGCCGTCCAGCCAGTTCTTTACCCAGCAAAGAGTACACCCGTCCAAGCCAAAAGCAGCCAGTTTCTCCAGGAGAATGCTGTGGGAAATGGTGTCAAATGCTTTAAAGTCCAGGCAGACAACATCCACAGACCCTCCCTCATCCACTAAGCAGGTCACCTTGTCATAGAAGGAGATCAGGTTGGTCAAGCAGGACCTGCCTTTCCTAAACCCATGCTGGCTGGGCTTGATCCCTTGGTTATCCTCTACATGCCATTTGATGGCACTCAAGATCATCTGCTCCGTAACCTTCCACAGCACCGAGGTCAGGTTGACAGGCCTGTAGTTCCCTGGATCCTCCTTCCGGCCCTTCTTGTAGATGGGTGTCACATTTGCTAACCTCCAGTCACTGGGACCTCCCCAGTTAGCCAGGACTGCTGATAAATGATGGAAAGGGGCTTGGTGAGCACTTCCGTCAGCTCCCTCAGTACTCTTGGGTGGGTCCCATCCAGCCCCGTAGACTTGTGTGTGTCTAAGTAATGTAGCAGATCCCTAACCATTTCCCCTTGGATTATGTGGGCTTCATTGTGCTCCCCATCCCTGTCTTCCAGCTGAGGGGACTCGGTACCCCGAGAACAACTGGTCTTACTATTAAAGACTGAGGCAAGGCATTAAGCACCTCAGCCTTATCCACATCCTTTGTCACTATGTTTCCCCCCCACATCCAGTAAAGGATGGAGATTCTCCTTAGCTCTCCTTCTGCTGCTAATGTATTTATAGAAACATTTTTTATTGTCTTTTACAGCAGTAGCCAGATTAAGTTCTAGTTGGGCTTTGGCCCTTCTCATTTTCTCCCTGCATAACCTCACGACATCCTTGTAGTCCTCTTGACTTGCCTGCCCCTTCTTCCAAAGACTCTCCTCTTTTTCCTGAGTTCCAGCCAAAGCTCTCTGTTCAGCCAGGCCGGTCTTCTTCCCCACCGGCTCATCTTTCGGCACATGGGGATGGCCTGCTCCTGCATCTTTAAGATTTTCTTCTTGAAGAATGTCCAGCCTTCCTGGACCCTTTGCCCTTTAGAGCTGCCTCCTAAGGGACTCTGTCAACCAGTCTCCTAAACAGGCCAAAGTCTGCCCTCCAGAAGTCCAAGGTGGCAGTTTGCTGATCCCCCTCCTTACTTCTCCAAGAATCAAAAACTCTATCATTTCACGATCGCTGTGCCCAAGATGGCCTCCAACCACCACAACACCCACAAGTCCTTCTCTGTTCACAAACAAAAGGTCCAGCGGGGCACCTTCCCTAGTTGACTCACTCACCAACTGTGTCAGGAAGTTATCTGCCACACACTCCAGGAACCTCCTAGACTGTTTCTTCTCTGCTGTATTGTATTTCCAGCAGACATCTGGTAAGTTGAAGTCCCCCATGAGAACAAGGGCTAGCAATCACGAGGCTTCTCCCAGTTGCTTATAGAATATTTCATTTGCCTCTTCATCCTGGTTGGGTGGCCTACAACAGACTCCCACCATGATATCTGCCTTGTTGGCCTTCCCCCTGATTCTTACCCATAGACACTCAACCCTATCTCACCATCATCAAGCTCTAGATAGTCAAATGTTCCTTTGTATGGAACTTACATCCTGCCATCCAGGATGTAAGCAAATGGCCTGCCATCCAGTTTGGAAGGTCAGCATCACCAGCATCTTTACGCAAACTCTGGAAAGTATCAATAGCCTAAATGTTACTGCCACTACACGGCAGACTTGGCCTAACTAAAGGACCTATTGCTAACAACTTTAACTAGAAGGCAGAAGGATTCTGAAGTTAATTTAATGCAAAGATCCCTACAGCTATTTCTTGAATCAACAGATTATTTTTTTTTCCACCTAAACATATCCAGCATATCAAGTAGTGAAGACTTCCCAATATGTTCATTCAGCAAATAAAGGAAAAGAAAAAAAAAAAAAATCAATGGGATCAAGAAGCAATTCATAAACACTGTTGAACAAAACTTCTGCCGGCCAAATTCAACAAAGCGTATTTCTACTGAACAACACTAACAAATAATTTTTAAAGCCAATGCATTGGTCCTTTTAGGCTGGCAAGTGACAGACTCTCATCTCTATAGAACTGCTGTAAGATACATTGACTAACCTGAACTGAACTCCTGGAACTGCTGCGCAGACACCTGAACTAGCTCTGAAAAAGCTTCATTATGGCCAGAGTATTTTTTGATTTACATGTCAACATATTTTGGCTAGGCTCTTCCTCCGCCTAGGCACAACTACTGTGACAATTACTACCACTAGTTTACAGACGTGTCTTGATAGAGTTTGTATGGAGAAGAGCCAGGGCAGGTCAGTTCAATCCAGTGGAAAATATTGCATCCAGGGACTCAACTCTGGACTTCTCTATGCAAGGAAGTCAGGGAGAAATGAGATCACTGTGGATTACGCTATAGAAATGGATTAATATGAAATGCTGGCCTGTGGAGCAAAAGAGAGCAGAGTGCTCCTGTGCTTTAGACTCTACCTTCTTTCTGCTTATCTACACCAGTCTCCAATGCTATGGAGAGAAACCTGCAGAACAGAAAAATGACAGGTATTGCACTGAGACTGCTTTACTTGTGGGGTCCTCAAGTTTCATTGGCACTGAAGAGCTACAACTGCTTAAGTTGAAGATAATGAAGGGGGAAGAAGAAGGTTCAGAAAGCAATTCAGAAAAAGCAAGAGAGTCAGCAACTATCTTCTCCAACAAAGACTAAGATTTACCAACTGTGTTATCAAGGATCAGATCAGTATAGAAAGTAATCTGCCAAATTCCTTACAAAATTAAAGGCAGGGAGAGGTCACCTCACCATCTCACTTGGTACCAAGGACAGAGAACAGACTCTGAGAAAGCAGGTCTTCAAGGTAGTGTACATTGTGGAGGAAGCACGTGAACACACAGCAGTAAAAGTGTTCATGCATGAGAGATGCACCATTATCCACTTAAAGCTGCATGAAAACAGTGTAACCTACAGCAAGAGAGTCATTATCCCCGTGACAGCAAATCTATCTATTGAAAAAAAAAAAAAAAAGGAAAATAAATAAATAGATAAATAAATAAAATCAAAGTTTACTCTTTGTCACCACTTAAGAGTTCTTATTTTCCCTGAAATAGAAAAGACTTCTACATTCTGTTGTTCAAGAGTTCAGACCTAAAATATACAAAAGGAATCCTATTTCAATAGCATTTCCCATTTTTATAGAGAACATCAGAATGAGATTTATTAACACCGTATTTTGCTGTATATCATTTGGCAGGGCAAGCACTTTCCTAGAGAACATGAAGAATCCCACGTGAACTACACAAAAGATTAAGGATCTCTACCGCACACAGTCCAACTTCATACCCGTTTTAGAGAACATGCCACACAGCTGGGACATATTCTTTTAGTGGTCAGTAAAACAGATCTTATGCCCAGGTCCAGTCAAACTTACTAAGTTTAGGTACAGGTTGCGTATCCCAAAACTGGTATTTGCGTTTGGTAGCCTCATCAATATTCTTTGCTGGGCCTTGGCATGCAGAGAGCAGCTCCATCGCTCTCTGGATGTCTTGAAGCTTCTGCATTGGAATGGCTGGATTCTGCACACAGAGACAAATGGAAGAGGAAGCTTATTGAGAACGTTTACTTTGAACAAGTTGTACAAACATGTTCATTTATTTTACTGTTATGTATTCTTTCATGTACTCTTCTCATGATGGTTAGTTTAGGTACAGCCCTCAGGAGGGTGGAAAGTTAGGTGGGCAACAAACAAGCAACTTCACAAAATACTTAATAGTTTTGAGTAGCACTTGCATTTAACCATGAAACTTCAGTGTTTTTAACACAAATACTGCAGCATTAAGGCAGGATACCAGTATCACAATAAAAGCTTCTTATATTTCTCCCCCCTCCCCCCCCCGGTAAAATACAATAAAAGAGATCAGCGTAGATATCTAACAATCTAAAGATACCGTTGGTACACATAGGGATGTTTGAAGTTGTACTTTACATTTACAATTTAAAATAATATTTAAATTCACTGTGGTTCAGTATTTCAGGTACACTATTGCTACAAATACCGACTTTTTAACCTTAGTTATATTGAATCTGCCTTCTGTTAGCTTACAGTTATTATAGTAGGTACCTTTCTGCATTGTATCATATGTAGGAGTTAACCATCTTGCCGTGAACACCAACTGGGTCAACATTCACAACTAAAGATAATTTTAACTGATAGAAGCAGACAGACATAAAATAAACCAACTTTCCACTTAAAAGTTGAAAAATCTTCATAGAAAAGTTATTTGAAAAGCATAAAACCTAAGGCTAAGCATTTCTAAACTGAGGTCTTAAAACCTCACTTTTGATGACTCTGAGTAAGTATAACTGGAATGAGAATTTTACCTGCATAGCAAAGTACAGAGGAATAATGGTAACAGCCTTCTAAATCTAAAGGGATTTTTTTCTCTCTCTTTTTTTAATCTATTTATTTGTTTTGTTACCTCCAAGTGGTAAGTCCTGCTCTGAGGCATACTAACAGCATGCTTGTGCTCAGGTTTTCCCAGAATGCAGTGCAATAAATACATTTGAAGGAATAGTCTCAAATGCATTGGAAAATTTTAAGCAAATCTGCATAAAGATTTCAAGCCAGATGGTTTTTTTACTGAATATCAATGGATCACTATTTCCATATTTCACTTTCTTTCTAGGATTCATGTGTTGAAAAACCACCATACATTACATGTAATAATGATATAAAGCTTCATTTGAATGGGCATCTGCCTCTAGTATCCTCAGTCACAAAAGGAGTAACACTCCCTGCCTGTAGCTCAAGCAGGCCATCATTTTCTATTTATAATAAAAACTTATACTCTCTAAACATTATGCAATTTATTTCATTAATTTAAGAATTGCAAAATTTTACCTGTGAGCATGCTTTAAACACCTGTCATCTGAGTAGTTGTGAATTAACATATTTACACACTTTAGAGCAACACTATTGCAGCATAAAAAACCTACCCTATTTCTAGATCCAGACTACAGTGACATAAGCTACTTTTCTCAACTAAAAATCAATTTGTCTGTTACACACTGGCCTGATACCAATACTTCTAATGTCACTAGATAAATTCTGAAATCTTATCAGTACATTATGAAATCATACATAAATATTGACATACTGTAATTTATTTTGTATGTTTACTATAAGACTCTAATGTTTTTTCTGCATTAAGAAGAAGAAAACAGAAAATCTAAAAAAAAGATATCAGGTTCCAAAAAGATCTTACTAACATATGTAAAGTAAAAAGTTCATGTTCTGGTACTAAATACAACATGGCTATGGACATCAGGAGGAATCTCCTGTCCTTTCAAAACGTTCAGAGATCAGCCTGGCTAAGAAGTTTACTTTCAACCCCTTTTGCTTTCCTTTAATGGAAAGCAAGTAAAACCTGCACAGAACTTCACATGAATTAGAAAGAAGAGTGATTTTGTTTAATTTCAGTTTAGAGGAAATACCTCCTCGCAGCACAAGACGGCACTGTTGTGCAGCAGGGCTGAGGTACACTTTTTTTTTTTTGCCTCAGTTTTGCTGACAAGATCTGACCTCAGACCTTTGATGTCCCTGAGCCTTGTACCACAGTCTGCGAGACTCCCATTAACCACCGCTGGAGAGAAAGTTAGGGACCACTTAGCAAACTAATCATGCACAGGTCTGTAAGAACAGACCAGATGCATCTGAGGGTGTTGAGGGAGCTGGCTGATGTTACTGCAACTAGCATCTATCAAGTTTAAATGGTTATAGCAATTGGTGGAGGTTTTTTATGACTGGAAAAAGGGAAATGTCACACCCATCTTCAAGAAGACAAGGGGGAGAATTTTGTGAACTCAGGGATCAATACTGTTTAACAATCTGGATGTGACAAAGAGTGCTTTCCCTACAAGTTCATAGATGATACCTAGTTGGGAAGAACGGTTGATACGCTGGACCACAGAGCTGCTATTAAAAGCTACTTTGACAGGCTGGAAACACGAACTTCATGAAGTTTGACAAAGGCAAACACAAAAGTCCTGCATCTGGGACAGAAAAAGCCCACGCAATGGCAGAGGCCAGCATGGACTGGCTAGGAAGCAGCTTTCCAGAAAAGAACTTGGAGTTCCCGGTGGGCAGAGAGCTGAACATGAGCCAGCAGTTTGTTGGCCAGAAAAGAACAGCTGCATACTGGGTTGTACCAGTAAGACTGGCCAGCAAGTCTTCCCCTTTATCTGGCACCCCTGAGATCACATCTCACAGTTTTGGGTTCCCCATTACAAAGAAAATATTGACATAGTGGAGCGAGTTCAATGGAGGGCCACCGAGATGACTGGGGGGCTGAAGCACATGACATGTAAGGAGAAGATGAGAGACCTTGGTTTGTTCAGCCTTAAGAAGAAAAGATTAAAGGAGTAAGAGAAATCTTATTGCTGCCTAATGGGAGGATGTAAAGAAAACTGAGCCAAGTCTTTTCAGAGGAGCAAAATGACAGGACAAGAAACAGTGGACACAAGTTGCAAACTAGCAAAATCCATTTAGATATAAGGAATTACTATTTTTTAAGACCACAAGTGTAAACACTGGAATAGGTTGCCCACAGAGGTTCTAGATTCTCCATCCTTGGAGACCAAACAAGCTGATCTAGGCCTCAGCAACCTGATCTAGTTGGATCTGCTCTAAGCAGAAGGTTGGTCGAAAGACCTCCAGAGGTCCTTTCGCATCTAAGTTACTCTGTGACTATGTTGTGTAGGCCATTGGTGACTACAATAGTGACTGATAATATTGCAAATCTGGCAAGCTTCATTTGTGTCAGCATGGACAGTCTACATCATTGGGACTTGTAATGGGGAGAGAACAAAGTCTTGTGAGATGGGCAGTGAAGTGTCCTAAAGGTCATCGTAAGCATACAATGCTAACAAGCATTTATTGCTGTGGTCACACTCGTGCCAGTGTTCAAAAAGTCCAATATCACACATGAGAGGGGGAAGCCAAGGAGACTCACTGTTTTGTTTTTCTCATCTCCAGACCGGTACACCCGTTTACAAACTCACCTGACCTCAAAATCTTTTTTCAAAATCATTTTCAATGAGTACAGAAGCCCCACTGAGTATTACCTGATGATCCTGCATGTATTTTCTTAGAGGCAAAGTGTATAATGTCACTTTCCTCTGAAATATTTTGTAAACCTCTTTTCAACCAAGAGCAAGCAAGTGCTAAAAGCCTTTTTTCTATAAAGTATTTCGCATAGCATAAGGAATACAAAATCTAAATATCACTTGAGTAGCAGAGAAAATAAATATACTTCTCCACACTGACCCAGATCAGCAGTCTAAGATGCTTTCAAAAAATCTAAAACAGGAAAGTTGTTCAAGACAAACTCATCTACTTATCAGGGTGTACAGCTGGAACACAGCAGAGAAAGTGAAAAAAACCAGCCAACGTTGATGCATTTGCAACTAGAGAAAAGTGAAAGCCATATAAGAATAGCAAAATGGTTTAGCTGCCTAGAGCTTGAGAGAAAGACTTAAATAAAAGCTTTTCTTTTATGCCAATAGAAAATTTTGTAACATTGCTAACAGACGGGCTACTCCTTGTGACAGTAAAATAATCACAAAGAGTGACACTCTAAGTACACAACTTAGAACAAGGATAGGCTTCCACATTTGCAAAACACATCATGCCAGAGAAATGGTGTGCAAGACTGCAAGGTGCTGAGGACTAAAATCTTGCACATGAAAACAAAAAAAGTGAAGCAACTTCCTTTTAATGCAATGAGAGGCAACATATGGAACAATAAGTTGGTCAGCAGGGAACCGAGGAACTCCCAGGATACTACAGCGTTGAGCTACGTCTTTATGTTAACATTAAAATTGACCTCAGTCCAATGTAAGAGTTTGAGGTTACTTGGTTATCGCTTGCAAACAGCCTTCTTGTATTAGCAATTCATGCCACGTGCTTTATAGAAACACAGTATTAAAACATGTGGTGAGATCAGAAAGTACTTAAGATCTCTCTACATGTTTTAAAGTGTCCCCCGTGCCACATGTGCCCATTCAAAGCAATGGGGGTGACACAGAGAAGAACTAGAGGGACAACACAAAATCTGTCAGTATGTTAGTGAGCCAGAACACAGCTTTCTTCTCTAAAATTAGTTGGTAGCCCCAATGTAGTTGACAAATCTTACAGGATGAATAGTACTACTGGTACAATGGTGTAACTTTCTCCACATTAATCTGATAAAGCAAATATAACTACTTCAACATGCTCAATGGTCTATAACATTTCTTATCATCATGTTATGAACTTCAGTTCTCAGGCTCAGATTTATCTTGAGATAAAAGTTGTATGTTAAAAAGCCACCACATCATATTATTCACCATTCATTCAGAACATGGTAGTCAAAAGCACATAGACAATGCTAATTTATCACAAAGCCCACAAAGACTGTACATCCCCTCACGTAATTTTGCATTCTTATTTAGAGCAGAGGCCTTTCAGATGGCAAAAAGTTTCTTCAGTCTGCACCTCCATGTTAGAGATTACTGCATTTTATGTAAGATGACATGTTGCTTGTTTGCCCAAATGAGACCCTGGTTAGCACAGCAGGTACACCTTCAATAGCATTACACTTTACAAGTTACTGAAACTGCACTAAGCCAAGTTAGATGGTGGCTAAAGTAAAGACAATTCATCAAACACAGAATCTATTTAAAAGCGTTACCACTGCAGATTAAGATTCCCTGCGACAAAGCTGTCACTAGCCTGAGTTCTAACTGCTGGAAGAGAAAGACAAAACACCTCCTCCTCTGCTTTTCTCACAGTACACCACCGTGACGGTGACGACAGCTCTCCATCTAACTTCATACAGTCTGCAAACAGCAGGTCTTACCTTGCTTCTATCTCTATTCAGGACAGTAAAGATTTGCTTAATTCTAACGTGTTAAGGCAGAACTACCAAGTCGCTTTAACAAAAAGCAACACACAAATTAAAATTAAATTAGAAAGCAAGCACAAATTAAAACAGAACCAGGCTCTCACTTTTGAAGGCTGTTGAATTTTAATCTCCTGGGAGTCAGATGCAGAATCTGATTTGGTGCCTCCAGAATTTGGTTTCTCCTTTTTTCTCTTCTGCTTCTTTTTCTTCTTCTTCGCTCCCAAATCCCCTCCAGGACTTCTGCCAGAGATTCAGAGAATGTGCAATGAGAAAAATCAATACCACCAAGCCTGAAATTCAAAAAAGTTAAATATGGAAAAACCAGCATTTTAATATGAAAAATCCAACAGCAGTTTGAATGTGAAGAAAAGGCAGGGGAAAGGAAGGAAGGGGGGAACTGAGAGCATTGATGAAAAACTTCCTGCAAGTGCTTTCTCATTTGTTTTATACTCAGACACCAGCCCAACCAGGCATTTTGACACACTGGTGTCAAATTGTGACACTACATAACAGCCAGTGCTCTTCTCCAGGCTATTATCCAGCACAAACATGAAACAAGCAAATTCAACAGAGTTTGGAGGAACTCAGGAAAGTGCAGGAGCTGAGGAAAGTAACTTCCTTGGAAATTCAGTAACTATTAGTGGCCCAATTTTTTTTTCCACTTCATGCTCAACCATCAGGCACATCTGAATTTGAGAAGAACCTAAACAAAAACATTCTGTTTTCAGGGAATTTTGCTTCTAACTTAAGTAGTGATGAAAGTCTTGCTGAAATCTCAGTAAGAAACAATACAAAACTAACCAAATATTTGTGCTTTAAAACAATAAGTACAATGGGGTCAACTTTAATAAAAAAAAACAACAACAAAAACCCAACAAAGTATGCATTGCACTTGCAAATACTGACATATTTTGACTATTCATAATACAACTCCTTTAAGGAGATTCTAATTTGACAAATAATCAAGATATAGAATCAAGATTAGATTAGAATTTGCAAAGTGTGGGAGGTGTTGGCAACTCTCAGACGGAAGGCAAATAAGGAGGCAATGAGTCAGTTAGTACTGAATCCTCTTCAAGAGGTTAATCTTCCAGCAAAACCATACGTACATAATGGAGCTCAAGACAGATATTGGGGCTTGGGTGTTTTTCACTGGAAAAGAAAAAGGTCAATGCAATAAACAATTATTTTAATTCTGGAGGGAAAAAAAAAAATCAGATATGATACTGGCAAACCAAAAGAAAGAGAACTCAGAAGAACATAACTAAAGTTATTAAGATCAACACGTTTGCAAGGGCCATGTTATTCACTGTAACATGCTCACTTTCAAGATTACGGTGCCCAGTCTTAGCATCTATACGTTGTCAGAGCTGAAGTCGGCAAGAAAACGCCCAAACGTCCAACTGGGAGGCCAAAAGCCTGCAACTAATCAAACATGCAACTCAACAAAGACTAATTTTTGTGAGATCATTACTGTTATCTAGAACAGCCTGTAGTGAAAGATCAACCCCGAGAAGCCCTTAACATTCACAGTTACATTGGGTTAAGTTATGCTCCCAGAAAGAGGGGAGAGAGTTATAAATGCAGCACCCTCTGGGATCAGACCAAGGATTTACTCAACAGACAACAGTGTAGCAGACCAAACACTCACACAAGAGAGAGAAGAGAATTTGTAGTATTTACTATAAGTCGGCAGAAACAAAAGATGGAGTTGTATAAGTGAGGCAGGGAGAAAATTTTCTGTTGCAGAATGAAGATACTGCCTGGTCACCTAGACGATTCTGTTAACAACTTCTATACTCTCAGTTTAAAATAATAAAATTTATATCTATTTGAAGGCCTGTATACCAAGCTGACATTTTGTACAGAATTTAAACATAGAACAGACCCAGAGGCCTGGCAAGAGGTTATAAATATGAGAGTAAAAAACCAAATGCGTACAAGACCTAGGACTTCACCACCTCTGGCAAAACTGAGATAAAAATACTGGGGAAAGCGATTTCACCTTTGCTAAGATTCATTTAATGAGGTACTGTTCTACTTTCTTGAACTGTCCACAAACTTTCGTCTTTTCCTCTAACATCTCACATACAGCAAACAAATGATGCCACTGTGTCCTTGAGCTGACTCCCAAGGGCTTTTGTGTTGAACATAAGTCTAGTAGGAGTTTCAGCAAACACCATTCTTGAACAGACGCCCTCAGCAGGCACCGAACCCCAAGTTGCACCAGTGCAGCTCACTTGTCTTCTTGCCTTTCAGCAGGAGCTGGCCCCAATGACACCACAGGGGAATTCTGCTCACTGGGATTACCTGAGGGTCAATGTTTTATTTAGTTTGGTGAAATAATGAACGACTGTACTCAAAAAAAAAAGTTTGGCAGCTATGGAGAAAAAGCAGCTTTGCCAAGCTTTACTAATGTTATCCCCAGTTAAACTGTACTTTTAGCAGGATAACCTTAGTTTGTTCTTTGACTAGCTCAAGGTCTTTTTCATACAGAAACGCATATTTTTTAGCTGGGAAAGAGGGAAGACAGGACTAAATTGCTGTAAAATATACATGGCATTTAAAACTAAAAACTAAATTGTTTAAAATCTTCTGAAATCCCAGTCCTCAGCTTATGACCTTCAGGTTTAGAGCTTTCACTCTGCCTCTTGCAAAATAAATACTGGTATCTTTGTCTGACAGGTTATCCAGGGACCATTCAGAGCAGTTACTTACGGACAGTCTCCTGCTTGGGTCAGTCTTTTTTTACTGTTACAGTCCACAGAATGTAAAAAGAGGATTTAAAGAGAGATCCGCTCGTCCTTCAACTAGGCACGCCTGCAACCTAGAGATTTGGCAGCAGGCAGAAACTTCTAGTGAGTAAACAGGTTTGTCCAACACAAGTTACAACCAGAGATACCGAGCAAATTAGGGCAAAAGCAAAACCAAAACATCTCAGGATTTTTTGTCCTTCTCATACTCTGCCTTGAAAAGAACCAAAAGGTTCTAAAACTGTGAGTGAGAATGGCTGGGAAGGGAGCTCCGAACTTTGTTGCTCAACTTGTAGTAATTACACCAGACACGACAGCACAAAGGATATGCAAAGGTAACAAGATTAAAAGCAAAGACTCCTATTAAAAGCTTTTCTTTTAATTAAACATTCTTGTGTGCTGACTAAGATCCAAGTTCTCCCTCATCTGGTCAGATACACCTATATGATGACACCATGAAACGTATCTCGCTCTTAGAAGTTGGGGGGCGGGGCAGGGGGGGTGGCACGGGGGAAGTTTCCTACTTCTATGAAAGCTGACCTTTAAGTGTGAAATCTCTTTTGCTGAACTACCCTGCTACCATTGAAGTGATACAATTCGGAGCGCAGGTCCCACGCGGGAAGAAGGAAAAGGATATGCAACTCAGGTTGATGCTACGTCTAGCTGTCAGGTCAGGAAACATAACCTTTTCATGCATCAGATCAACACATCTGCCCCAGTCCCACCCACCACATAGACCACAGCTGGTTATACTAAAAAAATATTCAACATTAGACTTGGGGAAGATTTTGACTGTGTCAGTCTAGTAGAGACACACTTATACCAGGAGCACTTTACTGACAGGAGAGCGAGGCTACACACTGAGGCTGAGGTGTGCCACGGACGTGGTCTAAGATATTTTTAACTGCATCCATGATGATGTTTTGTCAGTCTGATGAATAATAAAGAAGAGAGGCCAGCAGAAAAGTGACATGCAAATCAAAACTCAGCTGAGGCAAAAAAAAAAAAAAAAAAGTCAAAAGACCTCATTCTGCCCCAAAAAGACTTAACCTTGCCACAGAAACAGGCTCTGGATATGACTCCGAGACAGTCACTTGGGCCCACAGTTTTATGATTTTGTCTGCAAGTTACAAATGCAAGCCCATGATCCCACCCACATACCTTTCCACTTATGTACACACATCTGGTGTTTTGCATAAATGTGAAAAAAGACTTTTGCTTCTCCCTGCATGTGTTGGGTTTTGGTTTTTTTTAAACTGAAAAATGGGGATACTTACTGCATTTGGGGAGGAGTGTGGCAAAGGCAGAGAAACTTACTTTGTGCAGCTCTGAGCAAAACCATAAAAAGCTGAGATGGAAGAATTAGGAGGAGCATGACAGTTACCCTACTCAGGTGGTCAAACCGTTTTGGCTCCCTTGGTTTTGATTTGAGATTATCTTTCCCACTGAATATTTGTCAGTGTTATTTTAATTGCCTTTTTGGACACTAAATTCTGCTTTAGCAGAAACAGCTTTTTGTAATATCAACATCTGGTTTAAATTACAGGGAATGGTAATTTTAAGTTAGCAATTTCTCAAATTTAAAGCCAAACATGTACTTCAGATGTTTATTTTTAAGCTGCAAAGGCCTAGCCCTGTGTGGATTTTTGCCTTCACAGTATTTTTTCTCTCTCTGTGAGTAGTGAGGTTGCAAAACTACATTTCCGAAGACGTTATATAGACCTTTTTGATCACAAAAATCAGATATCACATATATGGGAAGGACTCAAAAAAAATTTTAAAGTAGTATTATTTATACTAGGGCTGTCCTTGGTTCATAAAGAAAATGGAGGCTTAGATGCAAAGGGCTTTCCCATTGCTGCATTAGACTACCACCACTTCAAAAGAATAAGAAGGTCCTGACCAGAAGGGCTTATGTCCTTCAAATTCCACTTACTAACAAGCTACCATTACTAACAACCTCTCTGGATGAAGATTTCATTTGCATGCATTTCAGTACTTGGAAATGCAAGGTTTTTGAGCATGAAAACCCAGTAGCAATGCCTTAAAACCTAACTCAACAGATATTCCTCAAAGCTCTGCGTGTTTCCTCTGGCTCCCCCTTCAAGTCTGTAAGGCTGTACTCCAAGATGTAAATCTCACCTACTAAAACTCAGCACTGCCTCCAGTACCTTAAAAATATATTTTTTTTTTCAAATCTACAAGTAGTGGTGGTTATAAAGTTGCCATTTTTTAAAAAAAATCTAAAAGTAGTGCTGGATATAAAGTTGCCATTTAACAATAATCAAAGGGTATACTACTAAAACATTCAAAGTAAATAATTTGTGAGGGTTGGGGGGAGTTGTTTAAAGGTCATACTTTTTCCTCATCTGTTTACTAAATGTTTTGTGCCCAAAGCCTTTCTGCCATTGAGCATAAGGAGCTATTCAGAATGAACTGAGACACCTTACAAAGCTAGGCTCAGCAGGGTGGATGCAGGTGCAATAAATACATTTTTTCTACATACACACTAACAAAGCTACTTTGTAAACAACACTTTATTATGAAACAGAATAAGTACAGCATAATGCATCTAGCAGGAGCAAGCTGCAGACACAGAATAGGAGAACAGCAATGAGTCACACAACATACATAATCCTGCATCTAAAAAAACAGAGGACAAAGCCATTTGCACAGTTGAGAACTATAAAACAGTATTTTCTGTGCTCAAGCACATAAAAAAATAGCAAATTAAAAAAAAAAACTTAAAAGTCATACATATATATAAAAAACATGGTTTTCTGTGGTCAGTATTATAAGGACTTACTTTCAAATGTCAAGGAACAGCTTGAAAGTAACTTCATTTACAAAGCAATCCTGCTAGATACTGACATGCAACACATAGTCTACCTCCTTCTAAAAAAGTGAGGGTTAAAATAGCATGAGATTAAATACTGATCGGCAGCAATGGAGACCACTCAGAATTTAGCAAGTCAGTAGTCATAGTCTCAAGTAGTAAGACTGCTCATAAATTGCTTAGGTATATAAAACCTAATCTAAAAGCTCAAAGCAAACTTTAAAGCTACCTCAAAAATTAATATACTACGATAGGGAGGAAACAGGGAATAATTACGGTCCTATTACCATGGGTTAATCTCCCAGATCAAGAGTAGATCTTTGTGTTTGCTGTAATGTAAGATTTTTCTTTTCATTTGATGGAATTTGTTTGAATACTTCAGCCTGCAGACAAATAGTAGCAAACAATTCTCAAGGATTACAGGAAAATAAAGTAATTCAAAAAGTCAGTATTAGACTTCATGCATCAGCAACATGATAGAAAACTGATACTAATACTTAGAGGCTTTTTCTGCTGGAATGATCTACCACTAATTTAATTAAACTTCATATTACTTGGAAGCATTCACTTTCTTATTCAAAGATGAAAAAAGCAGCTTCTTTGAAATACTCATTAAAATACATTTGGGATATTCGACAAAAACAAGTTTTGGGGAGAATGGCATACAGCCTGCAGCCACAACGGTTGTCCCTCAGAGCTCAGCGAGACCCAAGTCAGAATAGACCAGCAAGCTGCGATTCAGAACACACCAAAGTGCAATTCTTTGTTCCCCGGCTGCTTCTTACACACTGCTTCTGCACTCGCTGTCACAGCAGCCCGAGCGTGTAGCCGCAAGCCCAGCTACACTGCAGAGGGCAGCTACAGCTCGGTCATGCACACAAACAGAAGAGGAAACTGGAGTAGGAATAAGGTAAGAATGCATTCCGGACAGGCATCAGCCGGCTATCAATCTCACCTGGCACATCACGTTGGCTCCTACGAAGAGCAATAAATAATCATTCTCTGCTCTTAGCGGTGTTACTTTTACATATTTGGGAATCATTAACTGTGGCATATTTACACAAACAAATGTAACAAAAGCCCCAAGATCATTAAACTCTATTTTGTCCCTTTTTAATATCCCAGATTTATAGTACTATAATTACTTGTGACACAACTATTTTAGCGTGCATGCCATGAATTCACTGACAGAGCAGCAAGCATCTAAGTTTTCCCCTTTCCTGCCTTTTAGACAAGTCAGTCCTCCTAAGCCTCTTAGATTTCTCTTGCCACATTTAAGATGCAGAGCTGCTTGTTGCCAAGCCAAATCCTAGGGCAGGAGACGACAAACACTGTACATCCCCAAATATCAATCACCTACAGAAATGCTCTCAACCAGATGACTCAGAAATTCATGAGGAAGATATTTGTGTAGCGGTGTACAGATTAACCTATTTCTATTTTAGGTTACTCCAGCCACTCCTAGTTGCGACAACAAAGCGTTTTCTCTGCAATCACATTTTCTAACCCCTCAAAAAAGCAAAAAAGTAAATTTAATGAAGTCGATTTTTAAAACACGTTCCTCCCACTTCCCTGCCAGACCCTTGGCACCGCGTGCCCAGACGAAGCCACGCTGCATGCAGGCGAACACTGGTCGGGTGCAAGGGGCCGCATTTATGCTGGCTGCCTCTCCTTCTCATCTCCCCCAGCAACTGGAGGCAGCGCCTGATCCGCAGCGTGGGAAGATTTAAGACACAAGATTAGCGGAGAAGGAACTACAACCAGAACAACAGCATTTGCTCCGGCTAATGCCTTGGTAAAACACACGCTCCACCCGCCACAGCGTGTGGATTTAGAGGTAATATTTCCTTTTGGACAATAGGTGACGTTGAGAAGGAGTGTCTGCAGGACAGACTGACACAGACGATACCTGGACAGGTCCCCAGGCCGGGGAGGGGAGCGTGTGAGGGGGGTGTGTGAGGGCGCCCGCCGCCAGGGCTGACCCCAGGGAGCCGCTCAGCGGGAACCAACCGAAACAAGTAAGGGAGCACGGGGGCATCTCCCCGGAGCGCCGCGACCCACTACGGGGGGCTTCCTCACAACCAAAAAAAACAAGAAAAGCCCCCAAATCCTGAAAAAGCACAGGCAACAAAACAGGATTTACCCCCCCCCCCCCCCTTTTAAGGTCGGTGTCCAGCGGGGAAGCGCCAGCCCCGCCGCCCTCCTCACCTCAGGCCGGGACCCGGTCCCCCGCTTCTCCCTTCGGCGGAGGCCGCCCAGAGGAGCGAGGGGAGCCGGGCCGGGCGGCACAGCGGGGTCCTCCCACCCCCGCACGCTGCCAACTGCGGCGGAAGGCAGCCCGGGAGGAGGGCGCGGGGTGCCGCCGGCAGGGCCCCCTCGGCCGCGGACGGCACGCGCGCAGGCGCCGCGGAGCAGCGCCGGGCCGGGCCGGGCCGGGCCGCGCCATGCAGGCCGCCCGCCGGCTGACAGGAGTGCGCCTCGCACGCCCCCCACTCCGCCTGCCGGCCCGCCGCGGGGCCCGCTCCGGGCGACGCGGGGAGCCCGGCCCGGCCCGCCCTGCACAGCGGCCGCGGCGGCGCCTCCAGTCCTACCGCTGCCGCGGCGGCAGACACGGGGGCTGCCTCCTCGAGCTGTGCCCGCCCGCCCGCCCGGCCCGCAGCGCGCCCCTACCCCTTGGCGTGCTCAGCCTCCTCCTCATTGTCGCCGTCTATGCCGCAGGTGTCCTGGTCATCCAGCTCCAGGCTCTGCTGGCTGGCCGCAGACTCGCTGTCCTCCGCCATCACGGGGGAAGGAGGGAGGGGAGGGGGCGGGGGAGCCTATGAAAGGAACCGGGGCGCACGGGCAGATGCAGTCCGGAGGAGCTCCCTCTAGCTGCTGTCCTCCCCCGTGCTGGCGGAGGAGGCGGAGGCCGCCGGGGCTGCCCGGCCGCTCCCCACCGCCCCGCGGGGGACCGGACCGGGGCGGGGCCGGGCCGGGCCGTGCCGCGCCGCGGGGGGCTCGGCGCTCTGCCCTGCCCTGCCCCTCACACCCGGCCAGCGCCGCCCCTGCGCCCGGCCGCCGGCTGACCCCGTCGTAGCCGACATCTAACCCGCGTCCCTTGCCTTCCCGGGCCTCGGGTCCCTGCACCGGGTCGGCGGGGCGCCCGCAGCCCGGGCGCTGCCCCCCTCCGCCGGGGGGAGGCCGGAGGCGCAGGCCCCGCGGTGGCTGTCCCCGGGCTGCAGGCAGGCGAGGGCCCGCTCAGTGGGGCGGCCGCGGCCGGGCCTCAGCAGCATCGGAGCGCGTTTTGCCAGCTCCCTGTTTCCTTCTCAGATCATAAACACTTCGACGCCAAAGTTGCCGCTGGTAGACGCTGCCGAGGCCGCCGTGGCGATCCCCCTGCACGGTCGTGGCCACCGGCTCTCGCAGCACTTGGTGTTTTCCGAAGCCCTTTGTATTTCTACAAGCTCCAGGCTAGAAAAACTGGAGTCGAACGCTAATGATTTGAACCCAGGAAAACAAAGAGAAACGTATTAATTACTTGAACTCTGGTGATTTCCAGGGCCATATTAAGATTTCTGGATGAGATTCAAAATTTCTGAGTGGTTTGGCAGTGCTGCCAAACATCACATTAAAACCTAAGAATAGTATGCATCAGCTGTAATTTCTCCTTATCCCTACTGCCCTCTTGAAAGTCATTTAATGTGAGGAAGACACTGCTTCCTCCCATTTTGATTTAAGGTGGTGATTTGGATTACTTTTTCCTATTTTTGATTTAAGGTGGTGTAATGTTTTGCTCTATCAGATATTGCAGGTGACATGTCAAGTAAAAGATCTCACTGGCCAAGCAGAAGACAGGTAGATGTCCCTCCAGTTGTGCCCTCACAGTCAAACTCTGAACCTGTGCATATTGAGCACCAGCCCTGGGCCACTCTATGTCCCGCTACACTTGGTCCTTTACAACATGTGAATTGCCACAGGAACTTGTAATTCAAATGCATAAGATTCTTGAAGAGTCAAAGGCAGACAACGTAATGAGAAAAATCCGAGGCCAAGGTCACCCTGTCAGCTGTGCTTCGTCTATAACAATTCTCCTAAACTACCTCCCAGCTTCTCTTGGTCTAACCAAGTAGTCACTTGTATCATACAGAAAGTGCTGCCCTTGTGCTATCAGATAATTACTGAATATTTGTTTCCTGCTGCAGGTGGACTTGTGGAAGCCCTTCCTGCTTTGTTGTGAAAGGACAGAGGGAAAGACAATTCTGAATGGGTAATGAAGTATGGGTTTATCAGCTGTATGATCTATCATAGTACACTCTGATGTCTCATGACTGCGTTCAAACCTTCAGTGACTGCAATCTATGCTGGATTTCCATCATCTGACAGGTATTTTCTGTCCCAACAGTTTTGAAATACTAGCTGCAGTGACTGGAAAATTCAAGGCTACTAAATCAATAAGGCTAGAAAATATTCAACCAGCAGATTCCAAATAAAATAAACTGTGACATAGCACATGTATCTTTAAAAACAACAGTTGTTCCTGAATATGGCTAAATTGCTAAGGTGGTGTTGATCTTCCACAAATGAGTAAAAGGAGAGAGAAAAAAATTCTAGACAGGTGGCCTACCCTCAACTATTGCAAAACTGACGGAGTCTGTAATTAACACTTGGCCAAGTATGACCTCCCAATGTCAAGCCGTCGCTGTAGTTCAGAGGTGAAATGTGCCTAACGTTACCACAGTTTGAAATGACATTTAGAAGTAAACCTTCAGTCAGTTGTAATGTATGGGAGAGAAAGGAAATCTCAAAACAAAGGCACAATACCCAATAGTTTTCAATAACAAAAACCAATTGTGAACAGCTGCCCCGTAGCCTGGAGAGAAGTTAATCCAGTGATTATTAATGATTTTTTTTCCCCTCATAATAATGTGTAGGAGAAAGTGAAGAACAGTATGTCAATGACTAAACAGCTATATTGAATCACTGTGTTGGAGAAACTGTGGGTTTAACCATCTTCTGTCCTTTACCACAATTTTCCTCACTTAATTGAGACAAATGGACTATAGGAAGCCTGGATCCTGACTCTTCTTGCGGTTCACAGTGATGATAAAAGAGGCAATATGAATGTCTCCCAGCAAGCTACCACTTGCTGTCCCCTGCTAGAAGGTCTCCCTAGAAGGGGGATCAGGAGGAGTATAGCTGCAGAACAGCTGCTATTCTAGACTTCATAGCATGCATGAAGAATATCCTTATGGATATTGCAGTTTATCTCATGAGAGGCACAACTGAGATTATACTCCAGATTCGACTGTTACAAGGCCAAATGACAACACTGAATTGTGCTTTGTGTTTCATGAATATGCGACTTTTGCTTATACCACAAGTAGAGAAGTTGACCAGAACGCAAGAGGTATACATCTGTCCTGCACTGAGGATTTCTGCTGTAGCTTCGCATTTCTGAAGTTACCAGACAGATTCCCACAGGGTTTAAATTTACTCTACAGACACTGCTCGGCAGTTGCACTACTTGATAGATGTTGGCTATCACATGTATAGATGTCTTCCCAAAATAGAGCAGCAAGGTGAAAAAATGTACCCCTGAATTTCAGGACCCCACATGCTCAACAACAGTGAGTTAATGGAGTATGTACCATTAGGACAGTAAGCAGCATGGATGGCATGTGCCCAAACAGGCTGTCTGTGGTCACGGGTGGGTATGTCCAGAAATTCCCCAAACTGCTGCATATGGGTGATGCAGATACAACCCACAGACTCACGCCAGTCTAAGCAGCCATCAAAAGCGATCCGAAATGTTTCATTTTAAACTAACCTGTGTTAAAGAGCCTGTGTTTGTGAAGGTGTGAATTTACTGCTTTTAATTGATTAAAAAGACCTCTTCCCAGATGTACTGGGAAGATAAAAGCCTTTTATTTTATGAAGATTAAAAAGAAGAAAGCACAGTCATTTTACACAAAAGCTAAAAAATGAATAATAAAGGAAAATAGACTTCCTAATCAGGAGATACACTTAACTTAATACTAAACAGCATATAATGAAATCAATTAAAATAATTCCAGCATTTGATGAATTACTCATTGGTTGGTTGGTTATTTTCATAGGTCTCCTCAGAGCTTTAGTAGTGAGTCCAGGTTTGCTGCTAGATGTAGCCAAAATAGCCAGTTGCTTATGGCAACAAATTGGAAGAAAGGAAGAGAGAAAGGTCAATAAAACACTACAGATGTAGCTCTGCCTAGCTGCTCCCACCACTGTCAGCCCCTGAGGAACAGACCAGCATATAGGGGATGCTCTACACCACCACAAATCCCAGCTTTCTGGATCTTTCCCCATCCTACTTCTTTTTACAGGTTCTGTCTCTCTGCTTTCCATAACAGAGGCAGTCATGGGCCTGTCATGGCTACACAAAATTAACCCGTGCCTACAATTCTGAGAGGCTCTGAGCCAGCTTGAATGTAAGTGTATGAGTTTAGGCCCAGATCCACAAATGGACTTTGGTGTTGCCACATTTAACTTTTTCCTAGTTGATTCCCACAACAAAATCCAGGACTCAAAACGAAGCCCTACAAACACTCAAATACTTTGGGCATTTCAGTGGCCGACGTGTTCAAAAGAACGCTAGGCTGCCGAGGGAGGAGCCGTCTAAGGGTGGTAAGAAATACTGAGGATTGGGAAGCCTTCACAGCCACGTATGTGTGGGGGTTTGTCAGATCTTGCCTGTTGGATTAACCATCAAGTGAGACTGTCTAGTACATGGTCAGGGTCATACCCTTCTCTCTGCTCTTCTGCAACTGAATAAAGCCAGCCCATCACAGATACAATTTCCCTCAAGCAGCCAGGCAAAATCCAGACTTGTTTACCTGCCTAGTGATACATATTAATTACATCCCAGTGAGCTAGTAATATATAATACAGCATTCAGACTATTGGCATCATCTGATTAGTCTATGTGTTCTGAGCATTAAACACTGCAGAAGAAAAGTGCCTGAAATGTTTGTGCAGTTGTAGGACTGCTCCTACCTTTACACATCACATTGAAATATTCATGGCATTTATAATTTAAAATGGATTTGATATTGCAAGTAATAATAATAAAAAACTTGCTGTGAGCTTTTTGTAATCTTGTAAATCGAAGCAAAAATGATCCAGTTTGAAAATTAGCTAATAGTTTAGTGTTTTCTCTATTTTCCTAATATTAAAAAAGAAGTTATAGAGCAAATGAATATGTTTAGACTTTGCTTCATACAAGTACCTACTAGTACTACCTCACAATGATTTTTTTTGTTGGCTGCTCTTTATGCTGAGAACTTGAATACTGCATTCTTCAATCCTGAATGAGATGCAAGGGTAAGAGAATACAGATTCAAAATACACTGAACAAATGCACCAAAACGCATCTATACAGTTGTCACAGCTAACATCGGAATAGGTAGAAATGGTTAGGCTATGAAATGAGCTCGTGATCCCATATGTTGCACACTTGTATCCATGTGAGATCATGTCTATGATCTTTATGGTTTGTCTCACCTACTTTACACCTTTTTAGCCTCCCGCTGCATACCACGCTTGGTGAGCTGCAGCCTTGCCTGTCTCCCACAGCCCACTTGCTGCTGGCCTGTGTTGGCTGCAGCATTCAAACTGGGGGACAAGCACTCTCAAAACAGCCCACTCTTTCTCCTGCACTCTGACATTCAACTTATTTTGTTTAATTCTGTTTTAAAATGCAGCTCATACGATACCTCTTCTATTTCACATCTTACCTTTTGCACTGAAGCATCTACTTCTCCATGCTGGTGCCTGCATTGGCAAGGGCCCTGGGCTATACAGCATTAAAAAAGGGTTAGATGTTTACATGCATAGTGAAAACCTATTGTAGCATTAAAAAATGTGTATGATTAATACAAACCCTTGTGCTTAAGGGTATAAGTGATAAGGATAGGAAGACTTTTATCCTGTGGGGTTATTATCATTAGTAGAGATTTCTTCCCCAGTTTTCTGAAGCATCTGTTTTTGATGATTGTTGGAAGCAGGATACAAGACTTAGATCAAACACAGATTCAAACTGGTCCAGCATTGCAATTCCTCTGTTCTTAGGGTCTCTAGTCCCAAAATGTAAAAAATAAATAAATCATGTTTTACATAAAAGATATTTAATCATCAGAACTGACTCTTAAATAATGATTATTACAAATATATACATATTTTCCATTTCTATGTCTATTTTTTTCTAACTCTTTCAGACCCTTCTGAAACTATAAATGTGAATGAGAATTAGTGGTGACAGATTTATTGACAAAGATGGTGTCGACACTAGTGCTGCAGGAGCTCTGACCAATACTCAGCAATTACTTCTGCACATCCAATCTCCAAATCAATCCAATTTACTCCTTTCAGCTCCTAAATCAGTTCCCCCATCAGCCTTTTACAGTTCCCCCATATCAATGTGCCTGCTGTTTCCTCCTCTTTGCAGGGAGCCTGCAGGTACAGCCAAGATGCTTTCTTTCTCTGATTCTGGAATACATGAACTATTCTTCATCTCCTGACCATTTCAGTATTTTTCCAAAATCAAAGTTTTCAGAGTTTTCTTTTTTCTGTTTCTGATAGTTCTTTATCCCCAAACAAAAAGGGACTCTTTCCTGTGATAGATGTCCATTTTTTCCTGCTAGAGTGAAGAGGCTACAGCCTGACTACAACTCTCAGAGCATTTGTAACAGACTATAACTATTAGGGTGCTCCTACATGTCCTGTTTGCCCTAGACCCCCTGAAATGGAGACCAGAGTCTGGAAACCTTGAGAATATTGAGTAGGATAGTTCTCAAAGTTCAGGTCCAGAGAAGGAAACCTAAAAGTCTTGCTATCCCCAAACAAACAGTATGTCTATCAAATACTTTAGTATTCATTACCTATTTCCATTAGCGTAAAGCACTTTTATTTTGAAAGGTGTTCTTCCAGTCTTGGGAGATTGCAGTCTAAAGACAAGCAGATCTTGGTTGAGAATAGTATTTTACGACAAACAGAATGCTCCTTGTGGCGACAACCTGCTCAGGGATGGTATGTTGTTACTTCTGGGTAGATGCTGTATTTCCCACATTTCCATGACGGCCAACAGAAAATAATTTCCAATGTTCTGTAGGTTGCTCCTACTAGAGGTATCCCTTTAATTTACAAGTCAGATAAATGGATAATGCCAATAAAGGTTCTGCATACCTTCTGGGTGGTTAAAAGCAGATTAACAGCATTGTTCAGGACACAAACCTACTGCATGGAGAATTACAGCGAATTAAGAAGTGTCTCATGGACACAATGTCCTATGAAGAAAACAGGAAATCAGACTCTAGTATAACTCTTCCATTTCCATGCAAAATTTTTGGAGATCATACAGTAAGATCTTACCTTTCAGAATTTTACAACTTTCTGCAAAATAAAAGCCTCTGTCAGATGTTGCAACAATTGCAGAGAAAATTACTTCAAATATAGACATGAGACAAGCTTTAATCACAAAATCTAAATTGGCTCTAGGCTAGTAGGCAAGTGTGAATAAATCTCATGGAAGTCAGGGGCATAGGCGCAGCAGAAACTCAGCATCAAGCATGGCTTTGACCCTGCAATGTCAGACCACAAGGACAATTAAGTTAATTAATACAAGCCTTTATGAGCTCTTATGCTCGTTCTTCCAGTCAGCCTAGGTGAGCAACCTTTACTTTAGCATCGCTTGATGTCGAAATGCCGAAACTAGCCTTTAACCCAGCACGCGCACACGTGCACGTGCACACATGCATATGCATACATTGATGTAGGTATACTTTGCTGATTTCAAGGAATAAAAGACCAACTCTCAAAAGAAAAACACTCCTTATATGGGGGAACCTGGCTATCGCATTCTGCTTCCCTCATTGTTATCGTGTTGTTTGATATAGGATTACAAGCTGTTAAATTCAAGGTAGAGCTAATGGCATAGGCACACAGAGAGGCAGATAGCTTGAGAAAGCTCACCCTCACCAACACCTAAAAATAGCTTTACTGAAACGTCACTGGAGTGTCACATTTTATGTCCCATCGATGTTGGCCTCACAGCATGGCACAAAACTGAAGGTGGCCTCAGGGGGTTGGATTTATAGAAGGGGCATTCCCTGAAGACAGGGGAGAGGGAAGCCAAGACCCGTAGCCTCTCATCCTCAGAGGCAGGGGACACTGGGGAAGGAGAAAGGTCCTGCCCTAAGCACGTAGGTAAGGGTAGTATGTGGGCAAATCTCCTGCTGTGTTACTTTCTTTTCATGCAGATTTTCCGGAGTTTGAGATGTGGTTCTGGCCCCTTCCTTTATTGATGAAAAGCTTCCAGAAGAAACGTGTAGGGAACAGAATCTACCTGGAGTAGCTTGTGGTATGTATGCCACAGCCAGAGCTGTAAGCTCCAGCGTAAGAGTAGGACAATAATGGGTTTCTACCCAGGGAGGGGAGAAGCTCAGGGGCCAACACTGCTGGGAGGGTGCTTGTGAAAATCTGGTGAGGGCTGGGGAGAAGACAGTCCTGAGGCTTTTTTAAACTCCCTACAACCACTAGATCACCAAAACCCTTTAAAACCAATGCTTGTAACAGGAGCCCTTTGAAATAATTTCTTCCAGCTTTGATACCCAACATCTCTTGCAGCAGGACCAGCCATTCCTTTGAAAGTGGGATTTCTCATCCTACAGCAGTATTTCAAGCACCATTTCCTACCTTTGTAAAATAAAACTGGCAGGAGCATTCCTCAGTTGGGTTTATTCAGGAGTCCATATCTCCAGTCATGTGAACACAAAGTCCTTCTCTCCAGAATTACAAAAATAAACTGTAAACAAGTATTTCATTTGTACCTCCCTGTTGTCATCACATTTTCCTTCCCTGCGGCTGGAAGTTTCCAAGGCAGAAGAGATATTTAATGATCAAACATACTAACTGGCACTGTTTATTCCTAGAAGAAAAGCGCATCAACAAAACAAGAAGTACTTCAGTTAAGTGATAATAGACCAGGCGCCACATTTTGCAAGCTAATAATCTGTGGATACCAGAGGACTGCTGCTAAAAAGACCTAGATACTCTTTCTGTTATTACTGTCAAACAGAAGACAGTACCTGGTGTCAGTTTATCAGTTGGAATTACATGAGTAACATAAAAAAATGCTCCTTTAGTCTGAAAATGGCACTTGGCTGCTGCCTACTCATCTACCCAAAGCTCCAATTCCAAATAATTTGCAGCCTGGAAATGAAAATATCAGACATATATCATGAAAATGTCCTCTGTGTGTGTGTACGTATCCTATATCATGATATCATCATATTATATATTATATCTATCATTATATATAATATGAGTAAGGTTAGCACTGAACCTGCTAGCTTACATTTGTCTGTAAGCAGAGGAACAGGAAGAGAGTAATAATTGAGTTGCTCTTATTTTTCTCAACTTTTGAAACAGTAGTTAAATTGGTTTAACTTTATTTTAATCTAAAAACAAGGTGCTATTCACAAGGTGAGAGAAAACAGGCACATTTACACTTGAACACACTACACTGCCATCAGGGATGATGCAGTTTGATTTGAATGAGATGTTATAAGCCGAATACTGCCCCAGCTAAGATGCTGGGCAAGGTCTCTCAAGCTGACAGGGATCTCTGCACTTGGGCTGACAGAAGGCCCATGAAACAACTGATGATCTTGTGCCAGCTGCCTACTGGTGTTATTGAAGTTATAAACTGTGCTTATATTGAAATTACAAACTGTGTTTTATACACAGCATATATGGAGAAACAGTTCACCACCAGGTGGCAGATATTCCAACTTTAAGAATTTCAAATACTAAAGAGATGCAAATGGCAGCACTGATTCAAAACAACCTTACCTGTTGCCCATACATTTCAGAAAAGCAAATTGACATTCTTCTTGTTTGACCAAGTCCAAGGATGTACTGGATGGATGCTACCATGCCTCAGGTTACAGCCTATCGATAGTTTAAGAAGTACTGTGTTATAACAAGCTTTAATCCTCAGATGAATTCTCCTTGGTTAAGAAAAAAATAATGCCTTTTTTGGTTCACTAGGGACCTTCGTAGAGAAAGAGTAACTATCTAATCCAACACTTGCTTATTTACACCTGTACTATTCTATGGGCTAAACCCTCCATGGGATATGTAATTTCTTACCAATTTCAACCATGTTGGTTTAGGATATTGACATAAAATTGGTCTTCCAGAGCATTCACAGATAGCATGAAGGGCAGAAAATGAAAATACTGCCAAGGTATTTCAAGAGTGCTTAATTCACTCTACTAAAGCTACTCAATCCTTCCTGTAAGAGAGAAAAGCATCACAAGCAATTTCTAAATGGTGGGGTTTCTTTGTAAACTGTTCATCTAAGCTCAGTACCACAATTTTGTGTGTTTGTGTAATGTGTTAGACTGCGAATGCTCTGAGGCAGGAACCAGTTTTTCTCCTCTATTTGTAGAGGTTTTAGCATACTGGTACCCTGACGAATCACTTAATCAAATAATAAAAGGTCATTACCACAGCAAGTCAAGGTGCTTTACAGACAGTTTAATAAGCTTTGAGAAGCAAGTATTTCAGCAGGAACAAAGTGGGAGCTGGGGGAAAACCATGAAGTGAATGGACTCTTAATGAGTGTATTAACTCCCAACAGGCCCTATGATATAAATGGGCTTTGGATAATATAACCTAAGATTTAAAATAATCTTTACTCTTTCACTCATTATCCATTTGAAAATCCTGATTGCTGGTAGATTAATTGAAGACCTGTTCCTGGTATTTTTTTAAGTCCAATATATTTTCATTACTTTTGTAAGCTTTGTTGTTACAATCTTTTGCATTTTTTCCCAGTAGATACTTGCCATCAAAAAATAAGAAAACAACTGCTTTTCTAGGTTATCTTCTACATGGACTAAGATCACTTGGAGCTCCTGATGCCAAGACCTATTCAAGTTATACTTTGTTCTCTATGTTTTATAACCTTTATTGGTACTTGCTTCACTGTGGAACTGCAAAATATAAGTAACAGAATTTCTTCATATTTTACCAAAGTATCTTCCTCAGTATGTTTTTGAAAACCAAACCACCAAACTTGTCACTGGACTGTAAGATTAGACAAAGTGTGTACAATAGACACACTCTCACCTCAACCCATAATCTGATCTGTGTTACTCTGTTCCAATTTCATTTAACATGTGGCTCAGATGTGTTGGATATATGGAGAATTACATTTCATAAACTATATATTCTGCAAAATCAAACTACTATATGGCTGGTGATATCACAGCAATTTAAAAAATGCTATTTTAAAGAAGATTTGCAAAATATCCACATTGTGTTTGTTCAAATATATTTGCTCTATTAGGACCACAAATCATCAAACCATCAAACTATGTGTTTTGAACATAAAACCAACACAATTAAAGAAACAAACCACTGCAATTTAATAGCAACAATCTCACTTTACAAGATAATAATGATGGAAAGTTTGCAAAGGAATCTGAAGAATGTAATTAGAAATGACAGATTTAAGACAACAGAAAGCTGAAAATTAAATAGCATAATAATTCTAGTATGCGGAAATTTTAACCAGATGTTTACTTGATGCAGCATTCTGATTAATAAGTGACACTGTATTACCACCACTTACTGACATCTGATAAATACTATTCCTTTATAGTAGTATTTTTCTGTTCAGTGACCTTGCACAGACTGACAATAAGTAACCCAGACCCCAGAGCCAGTTCACATGTGGTCAGTAGCAAAATTCCTAAACAGAACAGGAAAGGACCTGGAATGCATGTGATGACTAGAACATAACTTATGCTAATACGGTGATTTCAATATTCAATGCACGCCACAAACTTTATTTTAGATTTCTTTTACGACATATACCACTTCCAAACATGAATTAAAGCAAAACAGAGGCGATGTGGCTTTGTGGATGGAGAGGAGCACTGGACTAGGAACTAGGAAATCGGGATTCAGTTCCTGGCTCGAGCCCAGACTCTCAGGTAAGACATTCAGTAAGACGGAAATTACAACACTGGCCTCCTAAGAAAACCTTGAAATCTACTGAGAAAAAGAGCAATGAATCCAAGTCAGAGCTTATTACTAAAAATTAAATAGGAACTATATAACACTTTCTCTAATCACTTTAGAGATTACATAATAATTAAGTTTATTAAGCATGACTGCTGCTAATGCTGCATAAAAATAATTGAATGAAACATGATAAACTGAATGTATATGAAGGATTCCACAGAGTGGAAGTCACATACTTTCCCTTCTTTGAACCCAATTCATGAAGAAGTCAGAAGTGTGCAATAAGTGTGAGTACCCGCAGAAATCTCAGAAAGAAAACTTGTCCCACAGGAAGCGTGACTCCACAGAGAATTTTGGCGACACCAGGATTTCATTTTCAAAGTCTTCAGTGATACTTTAGTAAATAGTTACATATTTCTCAAGACAGGGAGGATGCTTTTCTGAAAAGGGGTCTAAATTTCAGAACTGACTAAAGCTCATGAGAACTGCATAAGTGTGTAAGTCACACAAGCATAAATATGCACAGCAAAAGTGAAACCAAAGTATTTTTCTATTAAATAATATAAAATAATGTGATGACCACCAACAGAGGAAAAAATCCACGAAGATATTTTTTGCAGTTTATTTTCAATTATAATTTTTGGATAACCAAGCAGCTCTGTATGGAGAAAGCACAGAAGAGTCATTCTGGCACTTTTGGATAGTACATTATTTTTTTTTTTTTCCCCCAAAATTTTTCTAGACACATTCAGTCCACTTGCTCGGTCTATTGTCCATTTTATATGAGCATGATTAGCTCATATGATTCCAGAGGAAACTAACAATATATACAGTCAATGAAACTATCTTCTTGGCTACTCTGGGCCCTTTAAAATGTCTTCTAAGTCTATCCTGGCTAAACAGAATCCACAATATACATGATAGCTACAGAATACACTGTATTGAAATGAGAAATGCTCAGCACAAAATGGAACTCTTGGCATGCAGCTTAAAATAAAAGGTAGAAGTTCAGAAGTTTATAAAATCCCAAATGGGGTCAATTAAAAGGAGTTAGCAAAAGAAGGGACTGTTCATTGTTACTGTAAAAAAGGCACTTTGAGTAAATGGGACCAGAATTGGAGGAATCTTAGTCGACACAAAGTTCAGTTTGGTTTCATAAAAAGGCTTCAATGCTAAGGGATGCTACTCAAGTTTCCTGCAGTTTTACATTAAAATAAATTGCTGAGTAGTTTATAATAAAGGACATAAAATGTTTACAACCAACTTGTAAAATTAAGAAAAGCATAGTATAAGCAACATATTACTAAAAGCAGCAATGCATAGCCTTTCATTGAGATAATGCACAATTTTGGACACCATGTGTCAAACTTTTGTTTTTAAGATACTTTCAGTAGCATTATCAACATAAAATTGGCCTACAAAACAAAAACTTTACCAGCTCCCATTCATAAGGAGATTGAGGTCATAAACCAACCAAAACAATTTGTCAGTATTTTCAACATCCTGGATGACCAATATCAAGTATATGGAATAACAATCACACTCTTTGTTCAGCTATCTCACTGGAGGCAGCCATTAAATCAGAGGAATGATTTTAATTCTTTTCTAACATTTACACAGTAATGCATTTAAGTTCTTTCAAATGTTGCTCACCACAGTTTGTTTTTCTCTTTTCTCTCCACAACAAAAAAAAAGAAAAAAAACCCAATCAAGCACTTCCACAGAAAGAATATTTGGCAATTTTATACTCCACTGAATGGTGGATTTTCACAATAGCTCACTTTAGATTGAAAGTCATTAGTGGTCTTTCCTCTCGTTTCTGCCAAGGACTCTTCTTATCTTCACCTTGGTCATCTTCCTCATCCTCCTCATCTTCCTCATCATCTTGAACTGATGTTCCATGTTCAGGACTAGTTAATGGCTCTGGTTTGGTATCCACAGTTCTTGTTTCCTCCTGCAGGCTGGGCAGCTGCACGCCACTTCTCTTACTAGTGCCTTCTAGTAGGCATCGTAGAGCATTGTCCTCAGGGCTACAAACTGCTGTTCCACACTCGCTGCCACTTTGGTCCATATCATCCAAGTACACAAGTTGTGTGTAAGCTGTGCTATCTGAAACCTTCCGCTCTCTCTGCTGGTGCTCTTGCACTGGTGGGTGACTCTGTGGTGCAGACAGATGATCTCCTCTTCCCTTTCGGGCAGATTTTGGTTCATTCATGTCAACACCAGAGTCCAAACTGGCATCGTTACTCCCATTCCTACCAGCTCTTTGGAGATCGATGTACGAATGTCTAACATGAGCATTTGAACGTCCATCTAGAGAAACAAACCATGCTCGAGGATGAGGCAATGGCTTTCCACCTCCTAATTCCATCAAAGCCTTTTCTGTAAGAAGCTGCACTTCACTATTCATTTGAGCCAGGGACGCATCATTCAGTGAGGCAGGAATGGAAATAGATTCAGACATGGAAGCATTTTGTTGACTCCACTCAGCTGCACCTGCATCTTGCAAATGTTGCTGAGATATTGCTTGGGATGCTAACTGTTGGGGTTGCAGCTGTTGGGGGGGGTGTGGAAAAAGCCGTGCATGAGGGTTAGGAAGCTCAGCCTGAAGTCTTTCTATATCAATCTGCTGGTCAGCTGGGACAACCAGTGGCTGGCTAACAAAAGGGTGTTCTCCTGGCAATTTCATGTAATGACCTGGGATGACCAATGCAGGCAAAACTTTTCTGTAAACACTGTCATTGACTTGGTCAACAGAATTGCAGCAGATTAACTGACCTGGTCGAGGGAAAGATGTAGGTCTTTCAAGGTGATCAACTGAACGAGACATCATACAATCAGTAGGTCTGCAGTCCAGCAGCTCTTTTTCAGGGGCTGAAGGTGTGGGGTATATTTGTTCCTGAATATTGTATTTACTTCCAGTAGCAATATGGTTCATAGATACTTGAATTTCTCTCTCTTGCTTTTCAAATAAAGGCTGAGACAGCATAGCATTGTAACTTCTCCTGTACTCATCTTTGATAGGGGACTCATAACCTTCAGCTGTTTCTGTAGATTTTCGTGCCTTTAAAGGAAAACTATCTGCTGATTTGTGGTAGTCTTTTCTTAGAGACCCACTGGGAGTCAGATCATCCAAGGAAATTCTGCTCTTGTCTTTCTCTTTGTCAGAGAGCAGTTCCTCTCGGGAGCTAAACTCCTGGGAAGTACTGAATGAGTGTTTGAGCATAGGTGTATGCATATCTGCTTCTCCACTAGGTGATACCATCTCCATGTGGACAGCACTGATTAATTCCTTTGCACCTGAGTTTTCAGTGTGTCCATTGCTAGCAACAGACAGCCCGCCAGGAAATTCTGACTCACGACGTGAAAATATTAAATTTATATGGGACATAGAGGTTGCTTGATCCTTCTTAGAAGTGTCCAGTGCTGTGGAAAGTTGCAGTTTCTTATGATGCTGACGTGGTCTTAAACATTTTCTTCTATAAAAGCCGGTAACAAAAGAAGTTACACATTTATGACTGTTGTACACAGAAACAAGAACAGCAAGTGTGTCTTAATGGGAGATTTTTAAGCAGTGATTAATATTAGGGGAATTGAGCTTTTATTACATAACCTAACAATTAAAAGCTTATCCCAGCAGCGAAGATAAAATTCAAAAATAACTAATGTCAACTGGGAAATATCTCAAGCACCAATTACAAATCAGAGCAAATGTCTGGAGGAGGGAAATACAAAATCACTCAATATACACTTGCTGATAGAAGTTTAACATTCATTTTAATATAAGACTAATAAAAAGATCACTTGCAAGTGCAGAACAGGTACAATGACAGAGATCTTGGACCTATGCCTATGTTCGATAGGAGGTTTTAGAACATCTTACAAGGAAAATACAGGTACAGGTCTGTGCGATTCATTCAACTACCATCTTACCAAAAGCAGCAACTGTATATGCTGCATGTAACCAGGAACATATGCAATTTGATCTGTTTCTTTCTTCTTCAAGTGCTTGCTTACTTTTTTTTTTCCCCAAGTAAAAAATGTTTCCATACAAAATCTTTTAATTTCACGAGCACAAAAAAGCTTACGCTTCCAACATGAACTAAGTAACCAGGATGGTGAATCTTACCTGCAATAATACAAAAGCAGACACAGCAAGACTAGAAGTATGAGAGCCATCCCTCCTAAAATTGCCAAAAGAAACATTGTGTGATAGCTGGTAATGTCGTGTGCTACAACGGGACCTGGAAGGCCAGAAAAGAGAATTTAGACCTGTAACAACCTGCAAACAGGAAGAGGAACAACACTTTAAACAAAGAAAGGGACATCTTCCCCTGTTATCAGGGTGCTAAGCGAGCAACACTGCTGCTCATAGTCCTGGTGCCTATTGAGCAGACCATCTCTGGCGAAGGGAGCAAGTTGTGGAGAAAGCATGTGCTGGTTTTCATGACTGCAAGTCCAAATAGATCATTCTGTGGAAAAGCAGTTAGTTTCAATGGGAGCATGCATCAGTGAATGCTGCCTTCCAGGTCCTGATGCTGACACAGTGCACCAAAGCTCTCATCTCTGGAGAAAAGCCATCACAGCATCTTCCAGCACTGTAATGCATGTAGCAGCACTGTGGCCAACAACTTCTCTTTAACAACATTTGTGGTGCTTTGCACTAAACAGTACATACAGTGCAGTACAGGGTTCATTGGAAGATGTATTGGTGCTCTTAGGTCTAGATCAAGCCAAGCCAAGCACATCTTCAGTAGCTTTAAAAACCAGGCCACTAGTGAAAGTGTTGTAACTCCAGGTTTCAATAATGCTTAGTAAATGTTCTAACATATAAAGGAATGCATACATGTGGACAGCATCTGTTCACAATTATGCATGTGTAACCCTGTTGGTTTGTAAAATCCTTATCATGATTTTGAAATAAAGGCCCAAATTTTCATCTTCAGGTACAGCAGGAGGTACAGCACCAGCCGACAGAGTAACATGCATGTATTGTGAAGGACAGCAAACTTGGCCAACGTTAAGGTTCTAGATCACGAGGTTTGTAAAACCTCATCTGTGGATCTTGAGTGGTCTGTAGAGCCACTGCTAGGAATACAAAGCTCATTTTTGTCCATTTTTTGAGATAAGAAATCAAATAGATTCAATGAGGAGATAAAATAAGCAAAAAGATATTAACCTGATTAAAAATAACATCAAGTATATTGCATTTGGGAAATCTAAATATTTATACATTCTGTCCTGCCACTGCCTTTACATAATTGATTGATACTGTTGCTGCAGGACATTAAGCAAAAAGAAGAAGAGATAAATCACTTGAATTTTTCATGAAAATGTTGTTCCCATTGCAACAAAGTTTTAGGAACCCCGATCTAGCCCTCAGAAAGAAGGAAAAATAAAATACAAGGCGAAATTCTGCCATACAAGTTAAACTGCAAGGACAAATAAGCCTTCTCCTTTTAAGAGTTACAGGCCTTCTAACCTTAGAGTTACAGGCACAATTTTATGACTCATGCAAATTCCTTGCAGTCTGGGACAGAGCTGTACTGGGAAATGTTTGGTTCAGAGCAGTTGCTTTTTCTTAAAGTACAATTATTTTGTAAAATTCCATTAAATTCAACATGATACTTTATTCGGATCTGCACCTGCCTCTAAACTGTTCAGCAATGAATCAGCTGAATATTCCAGCAGTTTCATTTAATATAACCTCAAATAAAAAGCTTGCATAAGGTATAACACAGCAAAAACCTCCAAATGCTCTGCATATCATGAAACAACTTCATGGCATATACAAGCAAACTTTAAAAACAGTCCTCATGTTAGAGTTTGTTTTGTTGGTTAGATATTAGCTTGCACAGCCGAGGCAAGAATATTTTCATTCCTACTGTATTTGGTTTTCATCCAGAAAACCTAATAAAGAAAATCTGTAAGAGGAGGAGTTTTTTGTTTGATTGATTGGCTCTTTTATACACAAAGGTGTCTCTGATTATTGGTGGCTGAAGAACTAATACTAAGAAATCCAAGGCAGCCAAAGACAGAAAAAAGGAAGAGCGAGCTGCAACATTAATAATCTCCACAGGCACAGAAGTACATATAATGCCTAGTTCAAAGTGATTTTCTACAGTTATGCCAAGAGGCTTGCAGATGGCAACCAGTCAGCTCATCTACTAATGCCACTCTGCTAATACACTTCCTAGACCTTCTACACTAAGTTATTTGCAGTGTAAATTAATCAGTCACCAAGATGATGCAAAGCATAAGTCAGGGCAAAATGGGCATCTTCAGCGTAAAAGAAAAAAAGAGTTACAATCAATCAATCCATTAGTAAACGTCTAACCCAGGATGATGTTGGCCTTAGGTGAATCCTTTTCTTTGGGAGTTTCTGTACAGAAACTTCACAGCATGTATTTTTCTACCTGCTGGAACACCAACACATTGATGTTACAACTCCCCTCATTTTCTAGCAATGGCTCTAACCAGGCAGTGGTGACATAAATGCATCAAAGCAGGAACACTCTAAAAAGCTTCCCGTTAAAATGACTCAGAGATTTTGAGCACAAGGTTTGCCCCCCACAATCCCCAAAAGATTTTAGCCCTTTACTTTCAGATTTCTGTTCTCTAATAATCCATTATTGATCAAGCTGTGGCATCTCAGATGAGGTCATTCTGAAAAATATAAACATTATATATGAATAAATAATTACTCAATGCTGCAAATATCAATAAAATTCAATTCCATCTTACCTGGGATAGTAGGTGACATAGCTGCAACCCAGTAGCCCAGCTGAGGTGCAATATAAGTCCAAGTCAACTGATTTCCTTCTTGTTGTACAAGGCCCAAACTACTCTTCAGCCATGTCCCTGTAAATGTAAAGGTTGTAGGAAGGTGTTACAGATATACTCACACCTTCCTCTGCAAACAAGTGGAAAAGCAGGCAGTAACAAAACCTGTCAATGTGCTGTAGGGGTTGTGTGCATTGCTGTGAAGTGGGAGATGGTGCCTTTCTGTCACTGGCATTTGAGAGGTCCTGCAAGCAGTCATCCCTGCGGCCTTCTCAGAAGCTTTGTACGCAAAAAAACATTTAAGATTAAATAAAACTAATAAATCTTCAAAAAGGGTTAAAAGAAAATAATTATTGTCATAGTAGATTCCCCTTTTTTGAAGAAGGGTATTCCTGAAACTGATTATATGTAGACAGCCCACTTAAAAACTGTATTTCAAGAGACATCACATCTCCCAGACCACACGTGAGTTCTGCACACCACCTTTCTATCAGCTCTGGCTGTCAACTTCTAGAAGACTGAAGAAAATACTTCCTCAAAATGTTGGTTTTCCTATATAGAAAACAAGCTTATGAATGTTACTGCCAATAAATGTGGAATTAAGTTGCACCATCACTTTGATTCAGCAACGTTAGTCATTCAGAATGTGTATATGTCCAGGAATACTGTTTGGTAATGGATGATGAGTTTTTTAAAACATGTTTCTCAAAGGAAATGTAATAGATTTTTTAGAATTATCCAATGATCATTTCAAAATAAATAAGATTGACAATTTTAAAGCAATGTATTTAAGTACATGTCACTTTTAAATAGTCCAGATTGACGATCTGCACTAGTTGAGAGCTGTTCTACTTCCAGAAGATAAATTTTGTTGCAAGAATTGGGCTCCGAAAAACCTTTACAACTGAATCAGCTGTATACCTTTTTGTAATTCATTAAGACCTCTGATTCTGGGTCTGTAGGAGAAAAACTTCACCTTAGTTTCTGATATATTAAATGTCCAGTATGGCTTGTAGACTGCTCCCATATTTATTCTCTTTGAAAGAAGCACAGAATTGCTGGCCTGGACACTGAGAGCAGTCGCTGGGCAGCCACCCCTAGCACCAAGCAGCGTTTCCTGAAGCTGCAGTCCTGGCTTGGCATCTCCAGTGGGTGCCGTAACAGCGGGCATTAACTCACTGAGGAGGTTCTTCACACACTTTGGTGGCCACTACCAGTACAGCTGATCTGTGTACAGAGAAGGGATGTACCTCCGGAGCGCAGCTCTGTATTTCTGTGCGAAGGGGGGACAGAATGCTGCATTTACCTTACTCAGCTTCAAATGCTCACTTTTAAAGGCAAGCTGCATCTTGTACTTGTGATTCCCTTTCCTTTAAATAGTCTCCCGCATGTAATTCCCAAAACGGTGCTTTTCATCAGACGTCACTCAGACTAAGCACGAGCATTTGTGGATGACAGTCGTCTGAACACTTAGCAGTGAGTGCAGAACATACAGAAGAGATGCTGTTGTTGTTTTGTGTTTTAAATACCACTGAGATCCTGAAGATTTCCTCTGTGTTCCTCAGATTATCCATCTGTGCAAACCCTGTACATATGAGAATGGCTTTTCTGAGTATTTATTTCCTCTCTACTACTAATTTTTCCTATGTAAGTACACCCTTGAAGTCCACCATCTCTGGCTAATAATAAACCCATCTGAATATAGTGAAAGGTTTAGGAAAATAAACGTTTGAGAGGATTTCTAGATCTAGGTGACTATTATTACCAGATAGTGACTCTGTATTTGCAACCAAACTGAATTTGTGGGCAACAGGGGAAAGGAATTACTGACATAATTTTCAGTTTTCCAAGTATCATTTCCAGTCAGTGTAGGGTAGCAATAATCTGGTATTTCATAAAGAAAGTCACACAAGACAAGTAATTTTGATTCACAGTACCAAAAGGACCAAAATCTGTGTACACAGATTTACGCATATGGCATCTGTAACCGTCGTATCAGAACATCCTGATGTAGCCATTAGTTTACCTCTTTTAGGGAAACATTATCAGGAAGAATAGAATCGAATTGTCCACAGTTATGTGTAAAGTTTCTGGAAAAACTAGGAAAAGTAGATTCATTTTCTCCACTAAGATGGCCACTATCCATTCAGATTTTCTACCCATGCACTTGTGGGGAAGATGTCATACTAAGAGCCCTGAACCACAAGGTGAAAAATAGCACATAGGGTCAAAAACTTCTTCTATCTAGTGCCTAAAATGCCGTTTGGTAAGAAAACTCCTGTAAGCTTAAACTTTTTGTCTTTTTTTTTCTGTGAGGTTCGGACAATGAGAATATGCACCAACTATTCAAATACACAACTATGTGAAACAAAACCTTAAGACTAAAAGAGATATAAAAGCGCTGATTAAAAAAAAAGAATGGAAGGACCTGGGTGATGAATTCGCCATGCTTCCCATACTTCTCTTACCGTCTCTAAGCCCTTTAAATTCACACACAAGCAGAAACCATATGCATGTAATTTAGGAAAGTTCGTTATCTTTGTAGTCTATTTTTATAGTTACCTCCTTGAGCAGAAGCTATTACTGATTCCCTCACTAGGGGGAACTTGTGTCCAGCTCGCCTTATTCACATTACACTGCGTTCTAATGAACACAATCCTCCGAATGCCTCTTTAAAAGCCTTTTGCTCAGTAATACTCTGCTTGCATAATGCAGCGATCAAGAAGCTAACAGAGGCTGCACTCTTATCGCTGCAAGCAGAGCTCAGCTGCCATCCTGCCAAACAAGCAGCAGCTCAGATTGCTCATATTTTAGCAACGAAAGGAATCCCTGTGTTTGCAATGGAAGCAAACAATAGAGCTGACTGCATAAGGTCAGTCAGGTTTCATGCTTGTCTTCTGCTCATTTTGGTCACCCATTTTTGCTAACCACTGGATATACTCGAGGAAATGTATTGGTCTGTATAACAGAAGGGAAAAATGTAATTCCCTCGCTCTGTTATGGACCGTTAAGAATTTCAAAAGTGTAACAGGATATATCCGATACTGGTAATCTTTTAACAAGAGTGATGAAGCTTTTGTTGACCATACCCTACACATTAGTATGTGATGACAGCTAGAAAAGAATTACTTTTTAAATGACACTGTCCCAGGTTCTTTCAACAGGACAATACCAAGTGCCGGTTCCTGGGAACCACAGGTACACAATCTCATCAGCTGCCTTTTTTAATACTTTCCTGGTCCAGCGCTTTGGTGATAAACTTGCCTCTTATACTTCCACCATCTCTTACCAATAGTCCAGTAATAAAACAGAGCATCCTCCCGCATGGTGGGATGAAGAGAATAAAGAGCTCCATCCTTCACAACAGCAGCAGCAAAACAGGTTTGTGTGGAAAGAGTTGAAACACAAAGTCCTGTATTGTTTCTTGTGTGATCAAATAGCCGAAAGCCAACATAGTAGTACTGGAGGGAACCGATGTGCCTTTGGTATTCTGCAAATCCTTTGGGGCATTCCAGGTCTCTTTCGTATTTCATCCTTTATAGGTTCTAATACCCTGGTCGCTTTTCAGCTGTCACTAAACACCAAGCAGTGTTCTTGTAGCTCCCTACATGCAATGCCTTGCTCTAATGACTAATGTTGGACCTTCTACTGAGCAAAACCCAATCACATTGTACTTACTGGCTATGCTCCTAGCATTTAAAGCTGCCTTGAGTAAGCAAGACTTCATTGCTGTGCAGCCTCGAGAACACACTCCCTATCCCATCCCAGATTCTTCCTTGCAGCGGGAAACAAGATGTTTTCCTGTTCTAAAAATGCAGCTAATTACCCTCTTCTGTGTCCTCACATACTAGCTCTTGTAAGCAAGGGAAGAGACTGAGGGGCAGTGAGTAAAGAACTTCTTCCATTTTTCTGTCCTTTCCTATCCACTAGCCTGCAAATGGAGTAAGGGCAAGCAGCATTCATTTTTTTCTGTGCAGGCATTACAACTGCTGGAGAACTAAGCAGAAGGAGTTAGGAAGGAAGAGAGGCTTTACCTCCCTGCACGGCTAAGTGTTACGATAATTTAATTTGTTATTCTTCAAATATCCTATAACATCTACTTCCTCCCCCTGCCCAAGTCAGCACAATCAACTAGCTTCACTGCTTATTAAGTTTTATACATGATGTGCAATAATTGTTAAGTAACAAGCAATACAGGATTATAAATAAAAAGCAGTACAAATAACTGGATGTAATGGAACTGATCATTTTTGTTCAAGACTGATTGTGTAGTTCCAAAAAAAACATGTCAATGCACCGTTGGAGCAGAAACAGCAAGTTCAGTATAGTTTGTAAGCACGGTATGATTTGGGCCAATTTGCCATTAATTCTTAAAGAGTGTCTGGTGCTTCACGGAAAACTTCTATATATAGAGACATTCTTGCTTATAGATCATTTTTACATTTCTCTTCCTCTTTTTCCTCTATTACTGCTCAGTGGATCCAACATGCTGATCCAGGATTCAAGTCAGGGGAGCTGTCTCCTGGCTCAAACTAATGGCAGGGGGAGAACCAAGAAGTTTCTTAACTCTTTCCTCACCAAAATTATATTTAGTGTTACTGACTTTTTGGAATAAACGGTGTCATTTAACAAATTTCTTCTTAAAAAGCTTATAAAACAGCTACCCAGCACTCCTTCATATATATAACTTAAAAGCAAGGTAAAAGAACTACCATCATTAACACTACAAGGAATATAAAAATGAGAGTACTTTAAAAGAAATACAATCAAAAAACAATCAGATAAAGAAAGCTGAGCTCCATCTGGCTGCAAAAATACCCAAATATCAGAGACAAGTTGAAGATTTCAGCAGAGCAGAAGAAATAAATTCTGCTAGAGAGAAGCATCTTAATACTTTGCAGTAACTTTGATTCTGATGAACATGCTTACTTATCTCAGGCAGCTTTTAGGACTTGCCAACGGGGCAAGAGGGGGTTATCATGAGTAAATTTAACAGCAAAAGGTTTGCATATTAAATCTCTGTTTCCACACACATTCTGCACTAAAAATGCCTGTTTGTAGTTTAATTTAGTTTACTTCTAAATCAGATTGAAAAATGGCATTTTCAGCAAGGAGAGTGTCCAGATGGGCAGCTATTACAGAAAAGCCATTACAGAACAGCTATTCTAGACTACTTCCCTGCACAATCAGGTCACTGCACGTACGGCCAGTCTGCCCAGCAAAGAGATGTCCTATTGTCTTCAAATACACTAACTATTGAGTGTGACAGCTTGCTGGATCCAGGCAGCATGAATGGATCTGCTTTTGTACTCTAGATGCCCAATGCCCCTGAATAAGACATTACTTCCATATTTTAAAGCTAGACCTTATTATTTTAAATTAATCTGTAGTGAAATCCAGGGAATCGTACGCCTCTCTGACTTCCATGTGTGTGACCGTGCATGCTGACAGTCCCGCTCTGCTCCAGCTCAAGCAAATGGCAAACTTCCTACCGGCCTACGTGAGGCAGGACCACTCTTCGTTCAGGCAGGACTGCCGCACCAGGCCATCTGCCCTAGAGAGACCCATGTGACTGCTATCAAAGTCAAGAAGAAAGGAGACAAATTCCCCTCTTAGCTGTGCCTGCTGGCTGCGAGGGCAGTTTGCACGCTGGCACCCCAGCCCAGAACTCGGCTCTCTGGGGGGATGTATAATACTGCTTACTTCAGGTTTAACTTTCCAAGCTGACCATTTCAGAGCCTCCCAGATCATTACTGCTGCAGTGACTTCTGCTGACTTTGATTGTGTATTTTTCCTATCACTGATCAAACCAGTTCTGGTAAATGACTGTCAGAGGAGCGTGCTGTAGCCAGCAGCTTCCCCCAAGGACAGTCATAAAGTCTAAATATTGCTAGTGTTTAAATATATGGTAGCTATGGTGGGTTTTTTTCCATAAATTACTTTTACATGTGAGCTTTTGGTAGGAAACTCTTGCATTGATCGAATACTGTTTGCTTTTTATTTTGTTTCTTTTAACTGGTGATAGGATCATCCAGTCCCACTCATGCAGGGAACCAAAATTGTGCTATGTACAGCATGAATTATTTCCATCCAATAGGTTTGACAAATAAGAGGATTTAATTAGCCAGAGAACAAATTAAGCATAATCCCATTATATGAATGTATTTTTATTCACAAGATTATCTTCCCTGGACAAAAGATTATCTTCCCTGGACAAAAGAGTTTTGGAAAGAAAAGAAAGATACGTTTAACCGTACTACTTAATAGCATAGATGTTTTAAATAAATATTCCTTAATGAGAAGTGCTTTTCTTCCAGCACAGATCTCTTCTGTGATGTCTACGATGTCTTGTAAGATTGCCCTGCTTAGGCAGAGATTCACAGGTAAATGGAGATATATGTGTCAAAAGGAGTGAGGCAGGTTGTTATCAGAGAGAGCGTGGGACAGCAAAGGATATTCAAAACATACTAACAGTGTTTCTAGAAGTAATTGATTTAGACACTTCAAATGGCAATGTTATTATGGAGAGTTAATCAAGGGCAAGTTTGTGGAAATAACTTCCTAAAGCATGTTCTGACATACATAAATTGTAGCTTTTCATTCTACCAGCTGAAAGCTGCTTATCAGATTTCTTCCAACCAAAAATCACCTCTAATCTGCATCAGCATAGGAAGTTTTACTACGAAAGGATGGGTTTTTTTGGTTTTACTTTTGTTCATTTTCTAAAAAGCTAAAAGCCACTGAAATTGGAAGTTGAAAAATTCCTTCTTGAATATTGGTAGAGATTACTCTCCTCCTCCCCCAGTACACATGGGTTTAAAAATTCATAGTATTTAAGTTAATATTACAATTTTGGTTTTGGAGTTGCTAGGCAACATCAAAAAATAAACGTCCTTGCTCTGAGCTCATACCTTCATTATTCTTCCACTCTTACAGAATTTGTTACACAAGCCTTTCAGGACTAAATCGTGCTACTGTTCTAGCAGCACCACCATTATTTGGTATACCGTAAGGAAAAGGCTTTTAACATCATACCTTGAAGATTTTTGCAAGGAAGTCTAACAGTTCAATATATTACTAGTGTCTGAGAAGGCTTGTATTTTTTGCCATCTCTCATCTCTCACCTGTCAAGTGTTTAACAAAAGAGCATGCCAGTTTTCATTATTTAATAATTTTAATTACATCTGGGCAGAAGGCAGGGCACATTGTACAGAGAACTGCTTGCATTGCTTTGGTCCCCTCAGCATCTCCTTCCAGAATGCCAGAACGGGAGAGACTTACTAAAGAAAATGACTTCCATATGTAATTACTGGTTAGTAATTATATTTCAAAAAGCTTAGTTATGCTTGCTGGATCACCATCCCTAGTTACTGGTGTATGTGAAAGATACTGCCTTTAATATTTGCTTTATCACATTATTAATCACATTCAGTCAGTTATTGGACAAAATTATTAGAACAAGTAACAAATAAAAGCACAAGGCAATTCAAAATACTGCATGCCTTTTCCTTCATTCAGCCTCACATCACGCTCACGTTCAGTTTCTATTTTTCAAGCTGGAAGTGGAAGCAGATGCACACTGGGATTTGATCTGCCATCCCAAGGCCGCAGAGGAAGGCTGTCCCAGGTCCTCCTCAGCTTCTTCCAGCCCCACCCAGACACTTCACACTCCTGCTCTATGCACTCCTGCCTGTATTTCCACCAATCTCCAAGTCCTCTCCAACTCAAGCAGCTGCACAAGCACAACAGTCTTTGCTCCACTTCCTGAATTTTGATGTCCGCCTCTTCCCACCTTCTACTGCATGGCTTCTGTAGGTGGAGCTACAGGCCCATCTACATGATACAATGCATAGGCTGTTATTAAAACCTGTTCCCAGGAGCCATACTATTTGCTTCCAGCTTTACTTGCTTGACTACATAATAGTAGATTATTTGCATATATCACTACACTTTGGCACTAACCCGATTCCTTCAACGTCCTCTTAAGCTCCACCATCATGCCATACCATGTCTGCTTTGCCACAAATGCAACTCAGATGGTATATGAGGTGGGGAGAGGATCAAAGAAGCCGTTCACATCACTTTCACATGTGTAAGCCACAACATCCATTGTAAAAACAACATACATATTGATAAACAAGCACAACTGCCTCCTGTGATCCGCTGAGGAATCATGATAGTGAGAACATACCTCAGTGAGCTACACTGTGAAGCATCGGAGGAAGAACTTCTTTTCCTTTCAATGCTGAGGTCTGTCTACTACTCTGCAATTATATCTGCACCTATTATGTAGACATCGTACATGGTAAAAAGCTGGGTTTGGTAGCTGCCATTTCTATGGCAACACACAAAATATGAAATTCTTTGAGAGCAGTTAGTTAAAAATCTGTATTCCTCAGTGTATTTAGTCTTTAAGAATAATTTAACCTTCACAGCTGAGATAAAAAAGGAAGTCAAAATCAAATTGTCAAGGAACTTGTAAACTACAGAAATAATGTAACCACTATGAACTTTGTGCAGGCTTGGTTTTCTCCTTGCAATTTGCAAATAAATCTCCATATTAACAGTGAATCTGATCTAGAACCAAATGTTCTGGATCTGATTATACTAAACAAACTTTTGGGGGCAGGGAATGTGTTTTCCTGAACATGTCCATTTCTCACGTGTAGAAAACCCAGTAAAACCCATGGAGAAGTGCCTGAAGTCCCAGGCCATGTGTGCAGCTGCATGTAGTCCAAATGCACGCCATCTCTCCAAGTTCAGAAGCTCGCACTCATACCCAGTGTCAGATCAAGCAACAGACTGCAAAAGTCTTTGTTAAATGATTCTTTTCTGTCTGTCATGCAGTGTATGAATGTGGTGGCAATCAGAAGTTAACTTAATTCACAACAAAAAGGAATACATTTTATTTTTCAACTATGAAAATATAAGTCAGTCTTTTCTTTGGGCAGGTAATCGTTGCTACCACACAGCAAGCTTAAATCACAGACTTTTACAAACCATCTGATTTACAAATAATGTGCAGTGAACTAGACAGGTAGATGTACAGTAGCCCGCTTACATATGCTGCCTGACAGTAGCTGTCGTTCTCTCCCTATAAACACTATGAACAAAAACCAAACATCATTTCACCTCCATGAAATACAGCAAAACCATACTGCAGCCAAGTTTAAGTAGGCACTGATACTGTTTATACATAAGTATATCCTCACAACTTCTTTTGAGACAGAAAACTTTATCTTCATTTTGCTGAGGAAGGAACATCAGGAAATTCTGACTCTACAAAAATCAATGGAAATTTTACCACTGAAGGCAGGATGTCACCCAGAAAAAGTAAGTACCAGACTTTCAAATGTATTTAGAAATCTATTATGGCATTAAAGGCAGTCAGAAAGTACTGACCAAGCACAGCAGAGTACATAAAGTACTGTGCTTTATAAAGCTATAAAAAGAGTTCCCCAAGATACTCTTCTCCATATTCTGCCATCACTTTACATTAATATATGGTTGAGATTTCAGGCACTGGGGAAACATCCTCCTCTGTGAAGAAGCTAGTAATTTAAAGACAACAAGGTCATGTCAAAGATGTACACCAAGTGTTTGGGGAGGAGGAAGAACAGAGAAACAGTACTCTGCACTTCATTTACACATAGTGCACAAGAAAATAACACATTTTAAGGAGGAGGAGCCAAAGGGTGGAGGTTTAACCCCTTCACTCCAGAGTCCTTTGCCACACAAGGTTGAAAACAGTGTTGAAAATATTTTCCTGTTATTTGGTGGGATTAATAAACTAGCAGATGCATCGATATTGTCACTGAAGAATAAATCCCATTTCCATATTATGCACTCTGGAATATTTGGTAATATTTTGAAGTCCTTCATACAGCTCTAGATGTGGATCTAGAGGTCTAGGTGTAACATAATGCCTCCATACCACACGGGATGAAACTCAGGACTTAAAATGGAGAATGCTGGTCTTACAGTTTTGCTCACTGAATCCAATGAAAACCAGACACCTTAACATAAAGCATAAACCATTTAAATGGGGGCTGAGGAGAATACAGCTGAGCAAGTGCTGTGTTATTCAGTCCAGCTGGCGGGAGCTGGAAATGATACAGGAGGTAAAAAGTTTCATTTCTATTGGGATCTGTAGCATTCATTTCTGACTGAAGAGGACAAGGCTAAAAAGAAGTCTTGGACAGAAATTTGGTGTCCAAGAATAGAGAGATTAATTATATTGCTGTAAATCCTACTGACATCAAGGCAAATATACAGGGAGGAAGTCATGATCCCAACCATCTGTTTACAGATAAAGAAAAAGAAAGTTTTTCTGCCCCTTCAGATTTTGAGAAAAACAAGACAGCGCTTGGGGAAAAAAAAAAGCCAACAGCCCAGAAAACCCCACTGAGCAATCCTCATTATAAAAATGAGAATCCATATCTCTTATGTTCAAACTTTTAAGTGTGTACTATGAAATAAAACCACTCTCCCACAGTTGTGTGAAACACAAGAGATATGGGTATGTCAACAGCACGGAATGATTACGTTGTGTTTTAGTGTATACATCTCCATAACATCAATGCATCTGTGCTTATTATTACCAACACTAAGAAGTGCTGCAGAGAAAGGTGGTGGAGTGTATCTCCAACACAAGAACAAGGTTGGACATATTTGTTTACCCTAAAACTTCTTCAGGGCATAGATAGTTGCTCTTCATTTTATTAATTATTCAAAAAGGTATTACCGCTTTAATTTGCTTGCTGTGCACGCAAGGCAGCAAGTTTGTTTTGTAACGAAAAATCTCATTTGGAACAGTATAAAACAGATGCAGCAGATTGTCTTATTTTGATGTCAGCCTGCTTCTTCTGGCTGGCTGTTTCATCAGTGTCAATGGAGCAGCCCTCAGCCTTAAGTAGACTATGCTGGTTCTCCCCCTTCTCTCCCCAGTTCTCTCTCAAGGACAGAAACTGTGGTAATGAGAATACACATTGTTTATGGTAAACATCCTAAAAAGCCATTATTTTTGGCTGCCATAATATGCAAATACACATAATTTCTGTAGAAACTATGAAAATCTCTGCACTTCCCATCAGATGCCACTGGGTTTATATTAGTATATCATGAGCTCAGCAAAATGTATGAGATTCTGAGGATTAAAACACATTTCTAGTATTTCTGTCCCTTCTTCACTCCCTCCCCTAAAAGTGAAAAGTATTTCTGCTTTTTAGAGCAGAAATTATACTTCATGCAGTAATGATGACAACCACATGGATTCTAAACAAAAACAATGGCTTGCACGAACAAGCGCCCACTGTACTGTAATACACTAGAGAGAAGCTCTGCATTATTGCCTGGTAATATAGTCATCGTTTTCCATCTCTGGCATTTACTCAAATTTTCAGATACAAGTGTGAAAATTTAAGCCACTGAAAATCTATTAAGGAGAGACCGCAACATAACTAGCACTGAAAAAAGCAGCTCCTGAAATGAAAGACAAAATCAGAATAATGAGGCTAGAGGGCTTATCCTGACAAGGCACAGATCTGGCAGCGCAAATGGGTTACGACAACTTCTTTGCCAGTTAAGGATTTCTCCAGCATGGAGCCATCCCAGTCGTCATCCATCCTCCTGCCTTCACAGTCCAAGCACAACAGGGATGGGGAATGACAGGGTACCACCATGTTCACGCTACATATGGTTAGTTTGACAGCCCTTAGGGTGCTAATGTAGTCCGCACAAGATAGAGTGGCTGCTCTACTTATTAAATTAGGCTACTCTAATTTAAATTGGTTGGGATGTGGCCAAAATTCTGCTAGAACTGGCACACTGCAGTCAGGGCTTAAATGCATCTTTGTTCAACATCTTCAGCTGCACGGAAAGATGCTTACTTCAGCTCAAGTGTGAGCTGGAGCCTAAGCGTAACGTCTTCAATACCTTCCTCTCCATGGCTTGGTGAAGCTAAAGTGGCCTGACAAAAGCCCTTTTTGTTTAGTGGTCCTCATGCCTTTCCCTCCCAACAACACAAGTGCTCCAGCAGTTTGTCATGAAGCAAACAAGGCTGAACTTGTCTCAAGACAGGGAGCTTCAAGCCTGCAGCACTAATTAAGTAACCTGTATTGATCTATACTAATATGTACTGCACACAATAGGGTAACTAGCTCCTTATATGCAACAGTAAAAACCATATTCCACAGTAAGAGAGAGCTTTTGTGGCCCCACCGCAGGGGCATGGAAATTTGGCCATAAATGAGAAAGCTCCATAATCAAAATCAGAACCATTTTACTAGCAGTGAGTAACCAGCAATGAGGCGGGCTGCAGCTATAACACGGCTGACAGGAAGGGTTGGGGATGGACTGCTTCTTGTGGAGAAAGTAAGCATGAGTCAGTCTTCCCCATCCTTTTGAACAAGGGAAAACAAAATAGTTTCTAGAATCACAAATCAAAATCAGTTTCAGGAAGAATGTAGCGAAACTTACTGCCAGGGCACCACAAGAAAATTTGACGTTTCCACAGTTAAGGGAAATGCCGAATCCATTCATTGCACTCTTTTTCTACTATTCAATTTTATATCATATTCTGATTTATTCTTTATTAAATCCTACTGTTTTACTCTCTAATACAGCCAACTTCTAACAAAAGATTTATCAGGCATGCAGTTCAAAAATACATCACCTTTTTCAGCAAACAGAGGCAGGAAGGAAGCAAAAACGTTATTTCCCCCTTCACCTCTCTCTTCCCCCCTCCCCTTCCTCCAATACGCTGGTTTCATGCTCGTTGTTCTACTTCTGGATGTGATCATAAACTGGCTCAAAATGTTTGCCTTGCAGGGACAAAACCCCACCAACCGTCTACACAGATCCACATTCCTGGCTCCTTTTTCTTCCTCTCTTCCTGACAGTCTCTGCCTTTCTCACCTTCCATTCTTCTTTTTTGACTTCTTTTTCTTAACATCTTTTGACTTAACTTTTGACTTAACTTTTTCTTAACCATCTGGTACATACTTCAGAGGGCACAGTGGAATAACTGAAGGGGAATCACCAGGACAAGACTTATGCATCCCTTAATCCTTTACACTTGAAGGTGTAAAGAAGGCCAGCGGGGTATACCAACTACCCATGAAAAAAACAAGCCAAAACAAAAATAGAGAGCCTAAACCATATATTTCTGGGAAAATTCCTGTTCACAACAGCAAAAGTTATCCTGCAATGTAAAAAACTGAGTGCATTTTACAGCTTATGTTGATTAGTCATTCTGTCCTTTCAAAATATTTAATGAATTTTACTTGCTTTTTTTTTTTTTTTTAAATCATTTACATGTACTTTCCTTCTTGATAATATTAGTCAATCTCAAAGTGATTTACAAAAGAAGTCGGTATTAAGTTTCCTATCTGACAGGCTCAGGAAACTGAGCTAGAGACAAGAGACGGACCAAGGGTCAGATAGCTGGCTGCTGGCAAAGATAAGGCTAGTTTCCATTTCTCCAGACTTCCAATTGAATGCTGCAGCGAATATGTCTCTCTGCTTCTCAGTCTCTGGGTGAAATCAAGTTCTCTCAAGATGGTTTTCACATAAAATATTTAATAATTGCAAAATGTTACATTTACAAAAAAATTTGTCTAGAAGTGTCACACAATGCTACTCAAGTAATTTGCATATATACTATATATTACTTGATCAATAAAACTCAGTCTTTTCGCCTTTTAGACAGAAAACAGATTTCTGTACACTCCAATGAAGACCTTACTATATTAACATGATAAATGCAGTGAGACATTACTTTCAGACAAATGAAGCCATCTAGGGAATCACGATTAGGTGCTACCTACCAAATTTTTGGTCAAACCTCCATGCTGGAACGTGTGCATTGTGCTTCAAGTTGCTGTTTGTTGGCAGAGGCACTGTTACATAGATGGGGCCATTCACGGGGATTGGAGTCCCATCGCTGTTGAGGAGATGAACACTGACTGCAGTGACAGGGGTGAGGTCATACCTAGTGCTGTTTCCTACCGAGAGAATGAATGAACACGGTGACTACAGAATCTCCCAGAATTTAAGATACACCCACGTGGTTCAACACCGCAGTACTGCACCAACATATTTCTCAAGGGATGGTAGTAGTAATAATCCTCCCTGCCTTACAAAATTCACAACAAACAAGTTGTATATGCTTCTGTATTTTTCACTTAATTTTGGAAAATTCTGAAGACAAGGAAACGACAATGCAAAAATCTCCTGCATATATCTTCTCATCTTAATTCATCTTAAATAAATATGTACGAGTATCACAGCCATAATCATGGCAAAAAAAAAAAAATCTGACAAACCTTTATTATAGCCTTACATGCCCATATTATAATTAAGAAAACACCCAAACATGCAGTAACACTGCAAGGGCAATCGGTCATATGTTTAAGAATGCCAGGATGTATTCCCTTTGGCCTTTCACTGAAATAAACCAAGCTAAATGGATTATTAGGATACACAGTGTTATCTTCTTATCTGCATAAGATAATAATTATTCTTTATGTTTAAACTGCATGCCAATGGACATTAGTCCATGACAACATGATTAAAAAAGCCTTATAACCCTTCAACCATTTAACCAAATGAATCATTGACAGGGAAAAATACCACAGAGAGAGATATATATGTATTCAGGGGAAAAAAAGCTTGAGGTTTAAAACCAGGGAGATCTGGAGCTCAAAGCAATAGCAGTAGTAGTTTAAAACAGAAGAGATGGAGCTTCCAGTTTTGCAAGGGGCTTGAGCCACCCAGGTCCACACTGCTGCTAAGCTCAGCAGACCTGGGGCCTCCTTGGTGCTGGCTCCAGGGGCTGTGCAGCCGCTCTCCTGCTACGGGGCTAATCTGAGAGAAGGAACAGGGGTGCCTGGCTGGCAGAGAGCGGGGTGCTGCCCCTCCTGTCATCCTGGGGCCTTACATCAGCTTAAACTGCCTGTAAAAGCACATTCGCACCCAGCAGTGGTATGCCGCCTGCAACACTAAGGCACAAGAAGGGCTCCGGAGGAATACGCAGTATCGAAGCACCAGTGTTCATTAGGACGAGTACATGCGAGGCAACGGTGGGAAAGCATTAAGACCTTTATGATTTCTCTTAACAGTGAGTAAGTCTCAAGGAATGGCCTTTATTAAATTCGATGTCTCTGAGTAACGGCTCACCAAATTTAAGACATCACTGGGGGGGGAAGTGGCAAAGGGAAGGAAAAGAGACAAAACTCCTCAGCATTTTAAATTCTTTGGATTTTGCAAGAGGTGCCAAACTGAAGACATGGAAAATAACCAGAAGTAACTTTGCATGTGGCTTATTTACTATAGCATCTACTCTGGCATACATTTTCCCCACATTTCAAGGTGAGTATCACTGTTGCACAGCTGACAGGCTAAGGATGGATGAAAGCACATGCAAGGGGCATACATTCTGCTTTGATCTACTGTGAACTGAGGGCAGAAGCATCTCTTCCAGAGGGATTAAAGCACTGAGAAAACAGGCACTCTGAAGATGGCCATGTAAGACAGCCACAGAGATGAGAATCACAAAAATAAGGTTCGGAAATTCAGCTAGGGCATAAGGGAAGGTTGCCAGCCTACCCAAGGATTTGTATTGCAGGCTCCAATGGTGCACAATATCATCACCTTACAGCCTTAGAATATAAAACAGAGATAGAGGAAGGAATTGGTGGGGAAAAAGTTCCTTTATTCCTGATCATTCAGTCCACTGCCTCTGCCATGCACCTATAACTTCCATCAGATTGATGCTTGTCCCCAGGTCGCTGGACTTGGGCCACTAAGTTTCTCAGGCTGGTATCAGAGAAATAAATTTCTGTTGCTAAGTATCATAACCTGACCATGTTCTGGCATATACAAATTCCTAATGACAAAAGGTATAACTTCAGATTTTAGAAACATTTAGATTAATATCTAAGATTAAATTATGTTTTATATTTTACTTATTTTTAGATATTGGAAGTTTTCAATTTTTCTTTCATTACTGTCTTGATGAAGCATATCTGCCTAATATCTGTAAAAATGAGTTTTCAGCCCCAGAAAAAGCATTCTGATGGTGAAACACTGTTTGCATCTCTTTTACTTAAGATGCACTGACGCTTTGCTCAGTACTGGGCTGAACAAGTTATATTAGAAGATGAAGAAATTTCTGAAATCCACTGACCTCTGGCAAGAAGAAATAATCCTTCAGTTTGCCATCTTGCACAGTATGTAAATGCTCATTAAAAAGATAAATTTTTCTCTTTTCTGTTGTGAAGGTAAATTAAAATCAATGCTTATGAAACTCTAACATGCTATACACCTGATAAGCACACACACAGATTAAATGGGAATGGACTTCAATAAATGTCAGCTTTCATTTATTTCTTGTCATTTCTGACATCTGGTGACCTGTGAAGAGCTCTAAAAATAATCAGAGGAAAATCCACTGTGACTTAGACTTGACTCTTCATAAAGAAACAAACAGCCTACAAAGCCAGCAGGAGTAATGGTTATTAGCCAGCTTGGTCCATTACTGCAGACGATGGAAAATTTTGCTAAGTTTGGTTAAAAGGACAAGATTTTGTGAAACCATCCTACTGTTCTCCAACTGGTGATTAATACAAACAATAAACTAACACTATACAGGCTTGTCATTACTTGCAGCTAAATTCTTTGAATTTTTATATTTGGAACATGCTGATTCATGCAATGAATTTTCACTGCTCCATATTACTACTTCAACACCCAGCTGGGATTTTGTGAAAACTGTTGAACTCATAGAGAATAGGTTTTAGTTAAAACAACTGTAAAGTCACTCTGGATAAGTACTAGCCAGAGAACTGAGCTGACTGAAACAAATGGGAGGACCTCTCCAAAACTCTACAGACATATAAACAAACTGTGAAAGAACAGAAGAGTAACTGCGGGGGAGGAGAGGTGGGAGAGAGGGGAGAAGGGGCAGTGTTCAGGAACACTCCAAAATTTCCCATGTAAATGAATGCTAAGTTTTTTCAGAATTCTAAAATTTGTACATATTTTTCTTTTTCTCTTGAGAACAGAAATATTCAAAAATCCCCAGCAGGCGGTGATCTCATTTTTTATTCCTTCAAAAGTTTTTCAGGTGAAATCTTCACCAAGTCACTTGCAGATGAAGAAAAGGAAGTCAATCCAAGTTTAGGATTTTAAAGTTTAATGTTTCCACAGCAGGAGAAACTTCTACTAAAAATAGAGGACATTTCACTTAGACTGTAGTGCACATACAAATATATTGCATTTGTAGTCTGCATTAGACCATACTGAATACTACAGTATTCAGAAAACAAGGCTCTTCTGTGTCTCTTAAACCCCATTTCTTTGCCGGTCATTTTGGTCTTTTGTGACATACTTTTACTTGAAGGCTAATAAAAGTCAAATCCAGGGCCCCCATGCTCAAGTAGAAAAGTTCCCATCATGCAAGCATACAGAAGACTAAAAAGCCAAGGGTGCGTTCCTCTGTTTTGTAGAAGGCTAGGAGGTAAAACAGGAGAAAGATGATGACCTGGTTGTGTAGTTCCCATGACAGGTGATCATCTGAAATCTTGGCAAGACCTGTTTCCACTAAATAAATGCAAGGGTGGGAAGCTGGGTTGCAGAGTACTAAGGAAAGATTTGGGAGAGGAATCCCACACACATTGTCAACAGTTTGTTCAGTGGGTTTAGAGATAAAAATTAAGGAGATGAGGAAGTAGATGGACGAATGAGATCAAGTGCATTCCTTTGTTTTAAAAAAGATGAGAGATATTTGATCATGCCTGAGTATGAAGAGCCAGAGAAAACTGAACGTTGAAGATGAGAATAGGGAAATGACAGAGAGATAGAACGAGACAGGATGAGATGTACTCACTGGAGCAGACAGAAGGATTGGAGTAAGGTAGCAGACACATTTCTAATAGTAATAGAAAAGGAGATATTTAGATTTGTAGAAAGGGAAGGAGAAGTTTATTTTGCCTTTTTTCTTTTTTTAAGGAAAAGCTAGCAAGCTTAGTACCTGCCATTTACACACATGACCTAGCATTCAAAGTCACCTAGATCAACACATCACAAGTAAATGCATCCTGAGAAACAGCAGGGAGGGACCTCAAGGGGTTATTCAGCCTGCTTCAAAGCAGGCTCAGCTACGCCTATGCCATCCTCACAGGTGATTGTCTAACTCTGTTCAACACCCTCAAGCAATTGATTCTACAGCATAAACTATCCTCGCCGTAGCAAGGTTTTCCTAATGACTAGTCTGAAGCTCTCTTGCTGCACCGCAAAGTCCACTGCTTGCTTTCTAACCCAATACGGACACAGAGAAAACATTATTCTCCTTTTCACAGCAGCATTTCAAGAATTTGAAGACTTCTGTGCCAAATTCTTCTATTTTTCTGTAGCCTACACAACACCAATTATTTCAATAAAGACTAAATGAGAAGTGGAAGAAGAGTAACAGGTAGCTGCAGTCATCAAAACGTATCACAGCTTTGAATTTAACAGTGGTTGTGTTTCTACCATGAATTTTCATTGTTTTCCCATTGGTGCTAAATAAATTTGCAAATTTTTGGCTGCAGCTAGATTCAAAAGTATTAACAAAGCCATTGCAACAACTCTTAGCTGAAACAACAGAGTATTAAACCCTTGATATATAGGGATTTTATTTATTTTTAGAAAAAAATTGAACAAGAATTTATGGCATCCGCAAGGTAAATCTTCTTTTGTCCCTTCACATTAATCTCCATCTTTGTATGTGCACATGCAACACATTTGGAGACTTAACTCAAAACAACAAGTGTAACAAACTTTTCTGATCTCCCGAGGCCAAGGAGTCTCAATCTTTGCTATTCAGTGGCCCCATTTAAGGGACAGCGGACCTTGCTCTCTTGCTTATTGGAACAGCATTTTGGTAGGGCACTTGAACCTATCTTGTAATCCAAATTTCAAAGAATGTTTGCTGGAACAGGGAATGGAAAAAATGATATATGGTCAAAAGTTGATCCCTGGACCAAAATGAAATCAGAGCAAAACCAAAGTAGTGGGTTACCTGTTCCATTTCCGTCTAATCCCTGCAAATAAGGAAAACTGTCCACTTCCCAGGGTGAACTGGCTGCAGTTAGATATGCTGTCAAATTGCTGTAGCTAGTGTTCTCTGGTAATTTCACAGATCTTCTCTGAAAGTGAACTTGCGGCTGAGTCCGTGCACCTAAAAAAATTAAAAGTGACTTTATATCCAAGGCAGGCAGAATATTTAGGAGTTCATATTTATGGAAGCACATTTACAGTTTTTTTCATTATAAACTGAAATAGCTCAAGAAGGACAGAGATATCAGAAGGCTATTAAAAAGAGGAGGGAAAACAGTATTTTTACATTTATTTTGCAGTTGCCATTATTTTTACACAAGTATCACTGAGCAAAATTGTGAAAGCATCTAAAGTTAGAAGCTTTTCTGACCACGTTATTTCCCAGGATCACCTCACACTTCTTGTAGTTAATATAACTGAAACTAAAACTGAGTTCAGAGGTAGGGCATGTGAAAGCTTAGAAAAGCATCCATTTCACCATGTTTGTTTAAAATTTGTTTTTCTTGAAATACCAAGATAAATTTAACTTACACTCTTTAAAGTGATTTTCTAAGAGACTACGATTCTACCTGTAGTCCCAATTAACTTGTGTAATTTCCGTATTTAATTTTTACAAAGCTTTGGCCACATTAACTATCACTAGTATGGAGATAATAGTCACTTTTTATTTAAACCACTGGATAAAAAGATTCACTTGACAAAGCCTGTGTGAGAAGAGTTTTCGTATTTTCCCATGCAAAGAACACATCTAAACAGAACCAGATTACTTGGCATGTAAGATTTCTCTCTTTTCCTCTGTCTTGTACAGTTTTAGTGTTTTTTTCAAGATCACTAGGTGTTAATTGAAGGGTCTTTGCTGTAACATGATTTAGGACTGTGTCGTGTACTATTGCATTCCATGTCTCATTTAAATCCCAGTTTATAAAGTCAATAGTCTTTTTCAATGGATGCTCGCCATTAATACTGTTTAGCAACACACAGCAAGACGCCATCTTCAAGTTTGTGTGTGCAACATGCAAATTAATTTTTAAATAAAAAGCTATTGTATTCTCCAGAGCTCATTTTGAATACTCACAGAACAGTCCCCACACAGCACAAAATCAAGAGGCAAGCAGGTTTTTTCTTAATTCACATTTGACTATGCAGTTCAAAGATGTCAACTCAAAAAATTGTGCTTCTTTTCCCCTATTAGTCTCTGGCAGCACTTTTAGGTTACATGTAACTTCACTGCAAGAAAGATTAAAGAGCTTCACTCACAACTCTTAAGCTTTATAACTGCCAATCTCATTAACCAGGAGACTGAAATTTTTTTCTTGCATTATTTTCTAGCAGGAGGTCTAGCTATGTAAAAACATAAAATTCCAAAGAACAAACTTTTTATTGGCCAACAAAAATTGCTATGTAAGCGGGCAAGTATCTCCAAAGAACTGATCATTGTTTAGCTGTCATTTCTTTGGTAATTCTACAAGAAAAACCACTTTTCTTTTTTAATTTCTGAAACATTTAAGTATTTACAGCAGGCTCTCAAGACTGGCAGTACCCTTAAGTGTTTAAGACAGTCATTAAACAACACCCATGTGAAATGGGAAGAAATGTCCCTTACTCAATTTCTAGGCTTAAATGGAAAACAACATAAAAGACTAAATAAATTGACTGCAATGAACTCAGGGAAGACTCATCTCCCAAGTGCTCTGCAATACCGTAGTAGTTTGCTGTACCTCAGGGACAGATCTGCTCAAGCACTCGGGAACCGATGACGGCTCTGCTAAGCGGGCTTCTACGGCCCATAGGGATAAGCATCCACAGTAACAAAACAGAAAAAAAACCACAACAAAGAAACCGTCATTAGGATTATCACTAACAGTTCAATGTAAAACTGTAGGATTTCCTGCTGTCTAAATCTCTGGTTAAGATGAATTACTCAAGTTGCCAAGAACCAGTATTATATTTCCAAAGACCTGACCTAATTAAGAATTAAAAACAAAGTAACTGTTGTTGAGTTCGTAACACAGTAGTTTATGTGGAGGCTCTAGGGTTGTCTATAAAAAACCAGTTGTTTTGTAGCTGGGAGAGCCATGAGCTGCCAAATTTTAACTAGATAGGGAGGACTCAGAAGCCAACCTCAATTTCTTGAATCCTGAGGCAATGCAAAGCGTTCCTATGGCTCAGCCCCAAACCTGGCAGGAAACCTGCACAGCAATCAACTCGGATGCAAGTTTTAAGGTGGAAGGAACAGCTTCCTCTGTAGATAGTGCATATGCATACAATAAATCAGTGCAGAGTAGTTAATTCGCACCCTAGATTAACAAACAAACTCCTTGATATTGATATTCACCTGAAACCTGCCACTCACCCTGACTCTCCCCTCAGCTCCTCAGTTGGGTCTCCCCAAACCCAGCAAGAGACTTCAAAGGGGCAGAAGACCAGGAGCTACCAGTGAAAGGCTTGGGAGGGAAGCAGCTACCAAGTCTTTCACCTTCTCTCACCACCCTGCTAGAAGATAACCCAATGTATTCCTTTAACAGAGGTCATAGAGGATTTGGGGGCATATATTTGGGAATAGACTTATTGTGGGAATTGGAAGTAGTAAAATGGAGACTAGACTCTTAGAGTATTTTTCAACAAGTCAACACTTATCACTGGGAGTGGATTATTATTATTGCTTCTATTATTGAAGATAACTAGTTTTGAGTTACAAAATCCAAACAAAACCCAAATACATTCAAGTATAAAATTAGCATGCGAGCTCTCTCCACTTGGCAAGTGCCATGAGGTAAAGGACTGCTGAACACTGATCTTATCTTCCTTAAACATCCCCTTGTCAACACGCCGGCCATGATTCAAATGCTGTCAGCTCCAGTTTGCCAGCACACACCTGAAGATGTAACCATCTCAAGGATTCCCTGTAAGGCACCTCTTGTCATGCTGGATGCGTGACATGTGGCACCACACTGCCATTTGAGCGTCAGTCTATGTGAAGTACATCTGAAGTATCATCAATTCATGCTCTGATTGCTCATATGTCAGAGGCTGATAGAGGGTACCCATACAGCTCCTATTCGCTGAATGCTGAAGTTCAGCTCGTCACTGTGCTGGTATTAAATAACTTAAATGACCCAGTGGCTGGCAAGCTCCATCCCTCGCAATTACTGACAGAGAAGAGCAGCGGATTGTAATGCCATCATGAAAATGAAGCTGGCTGCATCAACTCAAACTTCTCAATTGCATAATAAGTCGCCTGCTTGATCAATTATTCAAAAGCAACTGGTAACTTATCGTACTAGACAGGCTTTTTCTTTCCCTTTGACTGGTGCTTCAAATACCAGTGTTCCCAGTCTGTTCCTGGTATAATGAGTTCTGTTTTGCTCTCGTTTTTGCACTAAGGTAACTCCTGATCAGCTCTTTTGAAGCAGTGCAAAGTTAGTGGGAAAGAAAATGGAGAAGTAACAGAGAAAAACTAGGTCACAAGGATTTTGGATCAAGACTAGAGAGGCTCCATTCAAACGCTGGTACAATGTCTAGGCTGTCTTTCATTTAGGTTTCAGCACAAGAGAATTCCCAAGAAAAGGAGTGTGGGCTGGTTCCATAAAATAGCTTTTTCTGGGCAAGACTGAGAATTTGAATCCCAACCCTTAGAATACTCTGGGTACCACTTTCTTCCTTTATCCTCTTTCTCTGCTATACCAGCAGAACCAGTTATATTATTCTAATTTAAATATATTGGGAACACCCTGGATCAATTCACTGAAGGGAGCAAGATTATGTGGAAAATATTTATGAGTGTCACTTGGCTGTTAAACATCCTTCTAGCCCTTTAACATCCCCCATTTTTTTGAAGAAAGAAAGCTGTAAACATGAAAAGATTGTTCTTTTTAAGTTAATTGCATAATAGTAACATATTTGCATAAGAATAAGAGTATTTAATACACCATGCTAATAGAATACTGTTGTTAAACAAGGTTTCATATTTTGCCTAATGGAAGCCCTTGTGGTTTAACACAGTTCACCGTCCATCTAATTTACCCCATTAGATTATGTCAGCTCTCAAACTGCAGAATATATATATATATATGGCAGCTGTGCTGTTCTCCAGCTCCTTCTGAGCGTTCTATCAGCTACCTAATTTGTGTAGTGCTTTTTCAGGTTCAGTTGTATCTAGTGCTATCATTAATGAAAAGCCTATTGTGTCTGGATGGTTTCTAACAGTAAAAAAAGATGTCAGGAAGGCATAATTGTATTATATTCCCCCAGATAAAAGAAGGTTATCTTGGAATATTATTGAAGGTAGTATTTCCCTGTTTATTAACTATATGGTAGAGTTTAAAATGATGGTAATCATAATACATGTGAATAAGACACAGTTTATATGCAATAAGAGTGCTCATAGGAAGGATGTCCCCTTGTTTTGGCTCACCAAGGTATCTTTAAAAACTTCTGTTCTTTTGTTAACAGACTTACCTCAGCTATCACATCAATTGGGCTAAGTTAGGTCAGATCCCTAGGTCAGATGAACATTTTATTCTTTACTGTGCAATTCAGAAAACACAGTGTTCATCTGACTGATACTACAGTTGCTTTAACCTCTGTGTTTGGCCTTACGAAAAGGTTACTTGAACTTTATTATTCTAATACAGTGGGTTTTATCCCGTAGTATGTGGGTTGGCAGGCAGTCTGATAAGGGGTCCACAGAAAGTATTTAAGAAAAGCAAGTTTATATAGGGTACACAACAATGCAGTTATGAGAGATCTTCAATTTTTCTATGCCCTAAATTTCTAAGGCATTTACAGCAGGAAGCAAGAAATAAAATGAAAACAGAGAAAATTCTTAGACAATAAGAACATCAGAAAATGTTTACTGCAAGGATGGTTAAATGAGGCTAGATGAAAAAACATCCAAGAGATAGTGAAAGAAATTTAACCTCTAGCTCGCAAATGGCACACTGAAGTCCAAACTTGTTTATTACCGAGTAACTCAAATTCCCTAGTCACAGCAGTTAGGGATGAATTTTGCTATTAATCAATTTGGTAAAACCATCCCACAGAGGAGTACTCCTCTGGGAACTCAGAAGAACTCCCCAGGAGATACCAGTCTCACCCACAGGACAGAGTTCAGAAAGTATGGGCTGTCAGGCTTTTTGTTTAGTGTCACTCAAATTTCAATTCCGACTTCCAAAAACCAGCATACCTTGAAATCCTGAGACTATCTGGACTACATCGTCATAGACCATTAGAGTAGCTGAGCGTTCAGGAAGAAGGCCAAGACTCAGTGAAGAGAACACTGTGGGAGAGAAGTGGTTTAAGTGGGATATATTTGAATTCTTACAAACATAACCCAACAACAACAGCACTTACTTTCTTCTGCATTTTTGCAAAAGCAGGCCACCCAAACTATTAAACTCATATTGTATACATGACAGAAACCACATGCATTTTCTAAACCAAATAATTAAATTGCTAGGGTAATTATTATTGAACTAAACAACATATTCTATGCTTTGACTCCTGCAAGTCATGCATGGTAGCTCAAAGTACAGAAGAGTGCAGTGTAAAGCAGGGTTTTGGGTTATAATTCCCAGCTCCACAGAAAGACTTGTCATTACATAAAGAGGAGTCAAACACTAACTCAGTCTGACTGAATTATTTTTCTGTGAAATGGCTATACTTCTTACCTCAGGAAGATTTTAATGAGACTTAACTTTTTATGTAAGCATCTCAAAGTATTTAAAAGTCATACAGAAAGGCAAAGTATGATGAATAAGTCTGAATAATTTGCTTTAAAATACAGCATGTCCTTACTGAGTCACCACCTACACTACAGAAGTGCTATATATAGCAGAACTACTGTCATTCTACCAGTGGTGCAAAAGGGGACAGATAAATGGTATTGCTGCAAGAAATCTGCCTGCAAGGACCTCCTTTGCCACTGGGTACTGACATTCTTTACAGGGGGCTGTGTTTGTATGCACACACATCTTTGGAAAGTGAAGAACATGATACAATTTCATGCCAAGTTCTTCAGACCCAGAAGACCAGAAATATGTATGGATTAGCCACCGAGCACACCTGACTCCCGCACCCATGAAAACAGTAAGAAGTAGACCTGCCTGCAGTCCATGCATGGCTTTCAAAGATAGAAGGAGAAGAGGAGATTAATGCAGACTAGTAATTTTTGGTAACTGGGCAGCATCCCACATTTGCACCTGGAAAGAACTCATCCCATTCTGAAGTGACCACAAGCTGAGGAAGACATTGCCAGAACCAATTAATAAAAGAACAGCACAAGCTCTTCTGATTTTCTGGAGCTTCATAAATTTCCTTTAAATTAATATGTATTACTTAATCCAAGAGACCATATAGATGTTAGCTACAAAGAGGGAGACTGTACACTATTTCTGTTTTAAGAAATATATTCTCTTTCTAAAGATCAGAAATTCTAGTGTTTGGGAGAAATACAGCAGAAAGGAGAAGAAACTAGGAGAAACATACTGGTAAGAACCACCAACTAAAAGATGGTCTTAACAACATATATGAACATTAAAAAAAAAAAAATCATGTTATTGCAAGTACAGCTGAGAATTTTCTTTCCAATGCTCTACATGTGAAACAGATCTACACATCAGGCAACGTAAGTAAGAAAGCCTAGTGTAAGTAGCACTAAGGCCACACAATTACAAAATTTGTTTGTCTTTACTCCAATAACTTAATTTGTATGAAGAAACCTAATATAATTTAGACACCCTGGGGAGCTCAACACAATAAACCATGCCAACATCTTCTTCCATATATGCCAGACTATAATGCATATATAACCTCTCAACTTCCCTTGGGCTTTTCTGCACAATCTTTTCTCAGCATGACGAAGGCAGAAACTCATAGTTTGTAAGGCCAGAAGGATAACTGTGATGATCCAGTCTTACTCCTGTATAACTACAGCCTTCCCTGAATTAATTACTGCTTCAGATCCAATAGCTGTGCTTAAACTAGAAAACATGTCGAAAAACTATCCAATTTTCTTTTAAAGGTGTCCAGTGGTGAAGAACACACCGCGACATCAAAGTTCTAGTAAATAATTATGAGGGCAGTTAAACCACATGCCTTTTTACCTATCAAAATTTATTGAGGTTAGACTTCCAGCCATTTGATCTTCTTTTTATACAAGCCCTCTAGACAGAAGACTTCTCTCTTACCTGTTTCCTGTTCTCTATGCGGGTACTGATGGACTACGATCAAATTACCCCATGAACTTTTTCTCTGGTGAACAAAATAAATTAAGCACTTCCAAGTCTTTCCCTGTAAGCCATATTTTCCAGTCTTTTAATCACTCCTCATATGACCCTGCAGTTTTAAACATTTTTCTTGAAGCGTGGATTCAGAACCAGACACGTATTTCCCTGAGTGGCTGCACCAAGGACAAGTTCTGAAATACTATACTCCACCTTCTCAGTCTTGACCTTATCTTACAGCTAAGGATCATATTATTCTGCTTTCTTGCAGTGTTGTATTGGGAGGTTATTTTCAACCATTCATCTACCATGACTTGCATGTCTTCTGCAGAGTCACTGCTTTCCAGATGAACTCTCCTCTCCCAGAAATACCATGAGCATCCTCTGCTCCTAGAACTACATTTCATCGCAGTGAATACCATGGTTTGCTTTGACTGACCCTACCAGCTAGTCTGAACTGCGCTGCCTCAGCAACTTCCCTCTCTTCATTGCACACACTGCTCCAAAAATGTCCTTTTAAATATGGACTACCAGTCACAAATTTCTTTCTTCCAAATTATTTACAAAGAAAAATCTATGCATAGCTAAGAGCAGATGGATAAGCACATCTTCCATCATGAACACTTCAACAACTCAAGTGATGTTAAATTAATGAACTGTTAATAAGTGGAGTCATGGCTCTGCTGATAAATAGTTTAATGGAAAAAGAGATCTTAATCTTTTCCTCCTACCATTTATCACTATGTAAATAAATAATCCTCCTACTTAAGTGGTAAAGAGCTAGTAATTATTTTGGCTAATATAAGAAAAGTTCATTTCTGACGAATTATGAGAACAGAAAACCCTCGATGCCTACTCCTTAAAGCTATTACAATAATATCACAAGTTCAGTGGCTGCGCAGCTTTTCAGCATAAGATTATAACTAATGCATATTGACTGTGATGGAAGAATCCTGATCCTTCGGCAAAGTCCTGTTACAGCACTTTAAACATTACCACCCTATAGCTCTCAAACCTGCTCCCTGCTCGTGGTTATCATTTCCACATCTGAAGTAAATGTGTCCATAGTTCATTTACCACAGCACACAGGACGGCACATTAGCTTAAACCACTGCCGTGGGTGGAACGCTGCTCAGAATGGCATATCTGCTCTGTGGGGTGACAACTACTAGTACTGTTAAAAGGCATTTTTGGGAAACGACGATCCTGCTGTACACATGTGCCCAGATGGCACACTCTAGAATCAAGATTTAAATATGCTGTCTGTTCCCCATCATTCAACCCAGATTAAAAATAACAACAACAAAACTTCCATGGTCTTCAAAACTTCTATACTGTGCTGATTACAAGCATGATAGGCATTTAAATACAGGGCATTTAAATACGAACAGTTCTTGGAAAGTTTTTTAAAGACTACAGGCATCTTAGTCTATACAAAAAATAACAGCCTAAGTATCTTGGGCCTGAACTTTTATGTCATGTCACTTTTAAGGAGTAATTCAAAGAACAATCCTTTTAAATCTACATAGGGTGTATCAAGTTGTAACTTCTTTCTTTAATCAAAGAAAGGATTAAGTTCAAGGTACAGAAAGCAAAAGAAAGGATTCTACTCCCAATTAAATCAATGGCAAACTATCTACCAGTTTCAATGGGGGAAGATCAGAGGTGAAATGAATCTATTTCCTGAGTTAAGCTCACATTTCAGCTGTGGAAAGAAAGATTTTGTGGAAAGACTGCTCTTTAAACTTCAATGACTTACCAAAACAATAATGCCATGGTTGATTCTCTTCCCTCAAAATCAATATTTAAGAAAAAGCAACAAGCAAAAAACATAAACAAACAAACTCCAGGCCATGGAAAAGTAGGGCGCATTCAAAAGATCTAGGGTATGAGTCAGAAAGATGAGACATGAGGCAAGAAAAAGTTCAGGCAAGAAAAGGTTACTGCCTGTTTTAATGATACACGTTTGTCTCTTAAGGAAGTACATGAAGTATGCTGAGGAAGTTGCACTTCATCTTATTTAAACAGAAAAAACATCAAGGAAATTTCTAAACAGAGTCACAGAACAATTATGGTTGGAAGGGACCTCTGGAGGTCATCTGCTTCAACCAAGCAGTTGAGTTTTGAATATCTTTAAAGATGGAGATTTCACAACCTTTCTGGGCAACCTGTTCCAATCTTTGACTACTGCTGCTGTAAAGAATTTTTCCCTTTTATTTATTTGAAACTCTCCTTGCTGCAACTCATTTCAGTTGTTTCTTATTCTTTCACTATGCACCTAAGAGCCTGGCTTAGTCTTCGCTATAGCTCCATTAAGTAGCTGGAAAATGTGGCAGAACACAGTAGAGGAAATGTCAAAGTGAGTCTATCTTATCTGAAGCAAGCGAATGCAGAGAAGTAAACAGCACGTTGAAAGGCCTAAAGCATAATTTTGGGTTTGAGGAGATTTAAGTTCCTTTCCCCATCTGAAAATACATTTGCTGCTTGACCTTGCGGCAAGTCACACAGTCCCTCTGGCTATGTTGATATTAATAAATAAAATGGAGCCAAGGCATGGGATTGAACACTGCCCTGTGATCATTTATACTATTTAAATATTAGTGCACTTAAAACCTGGCATGGTTTTGGCCTGGGCTAATTATCAAATCTGAGGTGATATTTAGGTGTGATTTGGGTATAATACAAGCTTAGGACCATTCCCACACTACTTGGACCCTAATTGTGGCTGGGGATTAGAGGAAAGGCAGATGAAAACTGGGGATGTGACCTTCATCTAGATGTTACGTCTCAAGGTCTGAAAGCCACCCTCAGTCTGTTCTATTTAGCAGTACAGCAATAGTCTTCATGACTCAGTTTCCCCTCCTGTACAACTAATGTAAAGTCTCCCACTTCTCATAAAATTTTGAGGCATTCTGATAAAAACAAACATGCAAGTATTATCATTATATTTGTTTGCCTGCGGAAGAAACAAACCATTACATTAGAAAAAATCCTTACATCTGGATAACATAACTTCAGATTAAAACTGTCCTATGGATAACAGCCAAGAACTGAAAGGCCAGGACTTTTTTTGTACACTACAGCCTATGGTGCAACAGTTGCTGCTACACCTTGGGAGAGAAACGAACGAGTACATCACAGCTGCTGAAACAAAGCACTTGGAAACAGAGTTCCCATAAAGAAAAAAATCTGGAATAGATTTGTATTTTCTGTGGAGCTGTAAGACTACCAACAGTTTGAAAACTGACGTAGCACTGTATCAAGGACAGCCAGGAGGAAAGCAAATCTCTGCACAGCCCTGATGCCACAGTTTAACTTAGGAAGAAACCTTGCTTTTTTTGAAATGCACAGACGTTCTTCCTCCCACCCAGGATCGCAAGCATTAAAACACATCATACAAAACTGTGTAACTTCCTTTAGATGCAAAATCTTACCTCAGAAAAAAATAAAGATCTCTTACCAGGCAATCTTACAGGTTTCCATGGTGCAGAATTTGGCACATATGCATGTTTACTAGCAGTCACTATCAGCTGATTGCCCAACTTATACTGAAACTTGAGGAAGGCAGTGCCATCTGCTCCTGAGGTTCCAGATGCAATGGAGATCTGGTTGGTAAAAATCTCAATGAAGGCTTCAGTTACTGGCTGATGTGTGCTGGCATCGCTTACATGGACCTTCAGCGTTACTTCTGTAATGACAAACAACCACAGCAATTATCGTCCGAAAAGCTTCTGCAGGAGGCAGCGATTAGAACGTGCTAGCACACCAATGACCAAAAAGACATGGGGCTCAGTGCTAACCTCTGACGCTTTGGTGCCAAGTACGACCTCTTGTCCTGGCCTGCAGTTCTCCATTTCAGGCAGTCACTCTTTAGAGACACTGCAGATTCTGCCACAAGGCAGACCAGGTCCTGAATTATTGCCCTACTGCTAACTCCAGCTGTGGAGGGATCTATATTCCACCTATGACGCACATGCAGCTGGGCAGCACATCACCAGGGGCAAGCAATATTCCCTTTGATGGGCAACATGTCAATCTCACAGTAGCATCATAATTCTAAATGTGTGTGCTATCAAACATCATGTATTAGTCATGGATAGCATGGCACTGAAACTCTTTAAGGTCCCTGCCTTGCTGTGCCTCTGCTCCAGCCAGCCCTCTCCAGCAGCAGTGGGGAGAGGGACAGGCTGGAAGTGGGCTGTGCTCCCTCACCCCTTCTCCAAAACATTCTCTCTTTGTGTAGCAAAGGAACAGAGGAAATCTGCTGTGATGGAAGCCCAGGAAGAAAGTGGGCAATGGAGCGGACTGTGTTACAGTCGGAGATTTTGAACCCCAGTGGGAGAGATTGCCCCAGCTGGCACCGGACTTCCCTGGTGATATCTAACAAAGACGGTGAAATCCCACAGGATCAGGTCCTTGTCCTCAAAGCACAGGATGACCTGGTAGGATGCAGAGTGCTAGCTGTGAGGAAGAGAGGAACGCCTCCCCCCCACCTCCCTGTTCACTGGCCCTTCTTCTGAAGGGGCAAAAATGTCACAGCCCCTAGCGATACCTGCTTGTCAGCCCTGACACTACCTTATTACCTGTCCCCACATGCAACCGGTGGGTATGAGAAGCAAAGAAGTGATGGTTAAGGCAGTCAGGAGAATCATACATCTTGTAGACATGCAGTCAGAAGCTAACACAATGGACTACATTTTCCTTGAGTAATTTGCCGTTTTTCCAGAAACTAATTACTTGTTTAAATGTTTCCAGATGTACAATATTTGTCCACTCCAGGGCACTCCTATGACTAAACCATGCATTGTGTCACCAGGCTTTTGTTACATAAAGTGGAGTGGCTTGTGCAAGACAGTCCCTCTGGAAGGCATTCCTCTATATCTATGATTATTTTTCTGCCCCTCCAATAGTTCCTCTGCCTCATGCTCTAAAGCAGCAGCTGTCGCCTTTCTTCAGTAACTATGACTTAAATGCAATGCTGTGTTGAAAAGACACAGCAACAGTCCAATGCCTCCACCAAGCCACGCCTTGGATTTTTTCGTTTACAGTCGCCTTGTTCTCCTAAATGAGTACCTCCCTCCCTCTTTTCTCTTCTCTCCCACTCTCCCCTTTCTCTCGTTCTCGCCCTCATCTTTAGAAATTCTGTTGTTCTTGCATGAAGTCCCCTACCTCAGCTTATTCCATTCCCCAAGGTAGTAGACGATATTTTGCAAACTCCCTTTTTGTGTCAGGGGAATTCAGCTGCCAACAAGCAAGATGCTCACACTCCACGTGCAACTCATTTCTTCATGTGCTGCCCAGAAAAGAGAGCATGACCTCCTTTTCATATATATTTAAAAACAATACACTGATTTCTACAGAACAGTATTGGTGGCACAGTTCTGTTACATTACTACTGTGCCTTAGGATTTGAAGAACTTATTTTGGTATAAGCCCTGAGCCAGCAAGACATAAGACCAAGAAGAACAACAAAGAACTTAAAAAAATCTCTGTTGTGAATTTCAATAGTAAAATGACACAACTGAGTATGCTGAGAAACATACTGTAACAATATAAAATTTTAAAAGGATGTCAGGATCTAATACAAAAATATCAGCACCTCTGTCCTAAGGGCATTTCAGCCAGAAAGATATCGGGCCCTTTTATAAGCAGAGACCTTCTGTCTGAATCCTACAGTACAGAAAATATTGCTATGAGGCAGCCCTGAACAAAAACCCCATTAGAGAAATTCATCATCATCGCAGCCCTCACTTTAGAACTTGGCAATGGAGGATGCCAATTTAGAAGAGATCAGCATGAAATACGTTCTAGCTATTAAGGATTCTGGACCTGTTCCCAGTTTTGCATTTAGTAGTCAAAGAAAACAACATATATTGAAAAACAGCGTCCATACACTCTGGTGTGCACGTACAGAATGCCTCCTTAGAAACTTTGCCTTGACCACCAAGCAACTTGTGAAATCTTGTGCATGTGAAAGGCAGCCACATTAATCAAAGGAGGAACACATATGTATTTATATATTTACAAACTGTACATGTATTTACAAACATGAGGGTAAAAAGCAATATAAGTTTTTATTTTCAAAATGTGCAGGAACAGTACACTTAGATCCAAAGCCAGATAGCTGTGCTGTTAATGTTCCCCACTTTGAATTGCCTAGCAAAGAATGCTGAAGAACAGATGCGGTTAAGAATAATGGGTCATGCATTAAAGAAAAAGCAAGGAAACAGGACAAGCTGAACATTGTGGTTAGCAATTTCAGTAACATGAAAGTTTAGCCTTTTCTAAAACAACCACATATAAGGAGCTCTGGAATATTAAATACTAATCAAGATAAGAAAAAAACAGAAGTATCAAATTATTTAATTCCTTATGGACATCCAAAATTCTAGAATAGAGACTACTACTAAAATTGATCAAGAGACAAAGACTGATAAACAAAAATTTTCCTGTATACAGAAATCCAGCTCCCTCTTCCCAAATAAGAGAGCTAGCCATGGGTATCTCCAGTAGGAAATTCCTTTATTCTTCGCTCTATAGCTATATAAGGGATTCTGACTGCATCCTTCTCTCTTTCTGATAAGGAAGGATAAGGGTTTCCAAAATCCTGCTTCCAAATGGAAACGACAAAGGCCATCACCCAAGATGGAAGACTGATGTCCTGAAAAGCAACAGATTGGAACTGCTGTTCCAAGCCACAGTCTCTAGGTCAAACACTGGGCTTTTTTTCTCCTCCTTTTTAATATTTAGACCTGTTTTTTCCTGAGAAGATCAAGAAAATCCAAGGAGCCTGAACAACCCTAATTCCTTTTCATGTGTTATCTTCCCTGACATACGTGTGAAATGTATACAACTTGCTTAATTCAGGGCTTTCTCCCACGCAACAGCTCCTCTTTCTTCTTATCTAATGCAGCAGGGAAGTAATGAACACTAAACCTGCATTATCACAGTAATTTCCACAGCAACAGAATGATTACAAGCTTTAAACTGGAGAGAAATTGTTGAAGAAAACCTCCTCTCAAACAGTGACAGTGCTGAGAACAATCTATAAAGAGAGACTACTATGAAAACGTAAAGCTATACAGTAAGTTTCAGAATTGTTAGGAGATACTCAGGCACTTCTTGAAGAACAGGAGGACTGAAGAAGGGAAAGAAGAGAGCAGAGTAAGGACAGCAAGTGATCCAAGATCAGTCTGACCTCAGATTAACAGGGAGGTCTTAGACTGAAGCATTAGCTATACTAAAAGAAGTATTTGATTAGAAAAAGCTGCTTAGAAGACTCTTTATTAGCGAAGGAATAGAGTCTTTAAAATATCTGGCAAACCTTTTTGTTGGTACTCTCAGCAAACAGTGGGGATAAAAAGATACATGATTCTTGAGTTTTACAGCCTACCACAGCAAGGAGCTCACACAGAATTAAAGACACATGGACTCGGAGAAGGAAGGACATCTGCAGTAAGCGCGGAACACGATGGAGGAAGGGAACCAAAAGCACTGCAGAAGATGAACTCCGAGAACGTGAACTGCTAAAGAGAAGCGTGCTTCATTCTTCCACAGATTTGTGATACTGTTGTGCTATTATTTATTACAGCGGGAATATTCAGTTACATTCTTATTCAATTAAGTATTTGAATAAGTAATTGAATTACTTATTCAATTAAATTCTGAAAGAGCTTTGCTCTGTGCTACTAGTGAGGTCGTGGAGGAAGGAAGGGGACATAAAGGTGCAGTGCTATTTCCTCACTGCAGAGCAAAGCGGAGATGGCTGAGGTGACAGACCCTGGGCTGATGAATTCACCCAGGGCAGCTGTGATCTCTCTCACCTCCCCAGACAGGCCAGCCACATTCAGGACAGGCTACGCGTGAGCCGACAGCCCTATCTAGTATACCTGGCTCCTGAACCAGTGTGGTGTGACTGGGACTCTTTCAGACTTGGGCTGTCTGGCACGTGGTTCCCTGTTGGCTTGCAGCGCAATGCAGGTGGGCACAGGTAGAGCCAGAGTAATTTGCCTGCACCACTAGCACATGCCCTGCCATTATATTCCTACAGGAATGTTTCATGTCTGAAGCAGGAGCTACTTATGATAACTGTTCATTTCCAGGAGATAAACCACGGGCAAAGATATCCTGTCTGGATGAGCAAAAAGACTGTGTGTCCCTGTCTAAAAGTGCAGCTAGGAATGGGCCACTCACGAACATTAAATAGGGCAAGTCATCTGGGAAACCCTGCAACTCTGCTTCAAGAATCCCAAAGCAAAGTGGGAAAAGGAGGTTAGTGGGAAAACAGCAAATACAGGGCTACCTTCCACAGAGAGATCAAAGTTGCTGTATGTGTATGCTCAAGCAAGTAAGTCTAGCCTAAATCTCTTTTCTTATAGCTATATTCCTTTGTCTTCTTTCAGCAATCACATCTTACTTGTTTTTCAAACGAGCGCAAACCAAAACTACTAGTTACAGTGAAAACAGCTGCTTAAGTGTAACTGCCTCCCAGTTTCCTAGTACTAAATTTATTGTCAGCTATATAAAAAACCCCAGCGTCTCCAAGGTTATAATTTGGGAAAGTGAAACAAAAAAAAAGACAAAAAAACCCCCCTTACATGTTAGCATTCCAATCCAGAATCCCATCTGTCTTCTTAATCTGATTTTTGAGATTTTACTAAATCTAAACTTTCTCTGAGCAATCCTTCCTGTGCCATCTGCTTTATGAACCATACTGCCTCCTCTGAAATACAAGTAACCTTATGACAACTATTTCTGTAGTCGCAACCCCTCTCACTCACGACTGCTCTTTGTATTGCTGTGAACTCCCAGTTTGGGAACAGTTTCCTTCAGAACTGGTATCATCAGTGCTGTCTTCCATAACCAAACTCCTGAAAAGTGAAAAGCACTGGTTTTGGTTTTTTTTTTTTTTTAAAAATCCAGTAATGTTACATTGAAAGAAAAATCCCAAGTGATCTGAATGATGGCACAATGTCATCTCAAATACTGAAATAAACAGAGAACAGTTATGACACAGATTGGAAGTCAAAGATCACAATCTATTTAGATCCCAATCCTGCAGTTTGGTTTCTGTGCACACACCCCTCTGTCAGGCAGACTCCCACTGATGTCTGCTGGACAGATGATCTCTTTTGGGAACAGGCTGACACAGGCAGCCGTTATCACTTATCTTTTCCTCTGGGGGTCCCCTATCCATGGACAATGTCAGGATATTACCAAAGAAAGAGATATTTAAAATATCTAGGTTTTGATTAGAGAAAGAAAACTTCCTGCTCATTTAAAAAATGCCATTATGAACTTTATTTAAAATGGTATCCTCTCCTCTGATTGAGATTACTGGCAACACGCCTGGTTTTGAATCCTACATGCCAAATGGATAAGCCTTTCTGCCTCTTAACCTTTCGCCCATGTGCGAGGTCACTCCTCAGCCAAACAATAGGATTTTCATTTATTTAAAGGAAAACACTTTCCTAGAAAAAGGAGTGTTCCCCATCCCCTAGCCACAGATGCCAACTCAAGCATTTATATATCGTCATATATTTCTAATGTACTGCATCAAGAAGGCTCTACTGACAACCACACTTCAAAACAGTAGCAGAGTAAGTTCATATCACAGAATCACAGAATCGTATAGGTTGGAAAAGACCTTTAAGATCATCAGGTCCAACCATTAACCTAACACTGCCAAGACCACCACTACACCATGTCCCTAAGCACCTCATCCAAACGTCTTTTAAATACCTCCAGGGATGGTGACTCAACCACTTCCCTAGGCAGCCTGTTCCAATGCTTGACAACACTTTCCATGAAGTAAAATTTCCTAATATCCAGTCTAAACCTCCCCTGGTGCAACTTGAGGCCACTTCCTCTCCTCCTATCACTTGTTACCTGGGAGAAGAGACCGACACCCACCTCTCTACAACCTCCTTTCAGGTAGTTGTAGAGAGCAATAAGGTCTCCCCTCAGCCTCCTTTTCTGCAGGCTAAACAACCCCAGCCCCCTCAGCTGCTCCTCATAAGACTTGTGCTCCAGACCCTTCACCAGCTTCCTTGCCCTTCTCTGGACACACTCCAGCACCTCAATGTCTTTCTTGGAGTGGGGGGCCCAAAACTGAACCCAGTATTTGAGGTGCGGCCTCACCAGTGCCAAGTACAGGGGCACGATCACTTCCCTAGTCCTGCTGGCCGCACTACTTCTGATACAAGCCAGGATGCCATTGGCCTTCTTGGCCACCTGCGCACACTGCTGGCTCATATTCAGCCAGCTGTCGACCAACACTCCCAGGCCCTTCTCTGCTGGGCAGCTTTCCAGCCACTCTTCCCCAAGCCTGTAGCGTTGCATGGGGTTGTTGTGATCCAAGTGCAGGACCTTGCACTTGGCCTTGTTGAACCTCATACAACTGGCCTCAGTCCATCGATCCAGCCTGTCCAGATCCCTCTGCAGAGCCTTCCTGCCCTCAAGCAGATCAACACTCCCACACAACTTGGTGTCATCTGCAAACTTACTGAGGGTGCACTCGATCCCTTCGTCCAGATCATTGATAAAGATATTAAAGAGAACTGGCCCCAACACAGAGCCCTGGGGAACACCACTTGTGACCGGCCGCCAACTGGAGTAAACTCCATTCACCACCACTCTCTGGGCCCGGCCATCCAGCCAGTTCTTTACCCAGCAAAGAGTACACCCATCCAAGCCATGAGCAGCCAGTTTCTCCAGGAGAATGCTGTGGGAAACCGTGTCAAAGGCTTTACTGAAGTCTAGGTAGACAACATCCACAGCCTTCCCCTCACCCACTAGGTGGGTCACCTTGTCATAGAAGGAGATCAGGTTGGTCAAGCAGGACCTGCCTTTCCTAAACCCATGCTGGCTGGGCTTGATCCCTTGGTTATCCTCTACGTGCCATTTCATGGCATTCAAGATGATCTGCTCCATCAGCTTCCTCGGTACCAAGGTCAGGCTGACAGGCCTGTAGTTCCCTGGATCCTCCTTCCGCCCCTTCTTGTAGATGGGTGTCACATTCGCTAATCTCCAGTCACCTGGGACCTCCCCAGTTAGCCTTCCTGGACTCCTTTGCCCTTTAGAGCTGCCTCCCAGGGGACTCTGTTGACCAGTCTCCTACACAGGCCAAAGTCTGCCCTCTGGAAGTCCAAGGTGGCAGTTCTGCTGATCCCTCCTCACTTCTCCAAGAATCGAAAAATCTATCATTTCATGATCACTACGCCCAAGACGGCCTCCAACCATCACATCGCTCACAAGTCCTTCTCTGTTCGTGAACAAGAGGTCCAGCGGGGCACCTGCCCTAGTTGGCTCACTCACCAGCTGTGTCAGGAAGTTATCTGCCACACACTCCAGGAACCTCCTAGACTGTTTCCTCTCTGCTATACTGTATTTCCAGCAGACATCTGGTAGGTTGAAGTCCCCCACAAGAACAAGGGCTAGCGATCATGAGGCTTCTCCCAGCTGCTTATAGAATAGTTCATCTGCCTCCTCATCCTGGTTGGGTGGTCTGTGACAGACTCCCACCACAGTATCTGCCTTGTTGGCCTTCCCCCTGATTCTTACCCATAGACACTCAACCCTATCGTCACCATCATTAAGCTCTAAACTATCCAAACACTCCCTAACATACAGGGCTACCCCACCGCCTCTCCTGCCTTGCCTATCCCTCCTGAAGAGTTTATAGCCATCCATTGCCGCACTCCAGTTGTGTGAGTCATCCCACCATGTTTCCTTGATGGCAACTATATCACAGTTTTCCTGATGTACAATGGCTTCCAGCTCCTCCTGTTTATTGCCCATGCTGCGTGCATTGGTGTAGAGGCACTTCATCTGGGCTGTCGTCCGTGTCTCCTTCATAGAGGAACACCCCTTGTATGCTTTGAGATGTTTCACTGGCATTTCCTTCTTGGCTCCTATTGCCTCAGTATCCCCTAGCTCAACTCTGTTCGACTTCAGCTGTGCCCCAGCATACCCCGCACATCTCAGAGACACAGGCTGCGTGCCCTCTCTAGCACCCGCTCCCTCTAACCGTGGCACATCATCCCTCAGCTTCTCTCGGGCAAGCCTGATATTATCCCTCTCCCCTTTCGAGTCTAGTTTAAAGCTCTGTCGATGAGCCCTGCAAGCTCCTGAGCAAAGATTCTCTTTCCCCTTTGAGAAAGATGAATCCCATCAGATGCCAGCAAACCTGGTGCTGTGTAGGCCATCCCATTATCAAAAAAACCAAAATTGTGGTGATGACACCAGCCACGGAGCCATGAGTTAATAGACTGGGTGCCTCTGTTCCTTCTAGTGTCACTGCCCACAACTGGAAGGAGAGAGGAGAAAATAACCTGTGCTCCAGAGTCCCTTACTAGCCATCCCAAGGCCCTGAAGTCTCTTTTGATTACCCTAGGACTTCGTGTTGCAGCCTCATCACCCCCCACATGGAAGAGCAGTAGGGGGTAATAGTCCGAGGGCCGTATCGGGCTAGGGAGTATCCTCGTGATATCCTTCACCCGGGCCCCAGGGAGGCAGCAGACTTCCCTAAGAGGAGGGTCTGTCCGGCATATCGGACCCTCAGTTCCCCTCAGAAGGGAGCCGCCCACAACTATAACCCGTCGTCTCTTCCTTGTGGAGGTAATGTTGATATGAGAGGTTTGCCTTTCTGACCTAGGTGACATCTCTGGTGTAGATGGACCATCATCCCCATCCTCCATTGACTGGCCTTCCACCTCCAGGGCCTCATACCTGTTGTACAGAGGCACCTGGGAAGGCAAGGTGGGCAAGGAGGGCGTTTGCCTGCCGCCACAAGCGTGGACTTGCCTCCATTCACTCTTTTCCTTTGAGCTACTGCCTTCAGCCCATCGTGGGGGGGGGGATACAGGATCCCCTTGATCATGGTTTTTTACTGGTGGCTGCTGCTGCTCCTGTTCCTGTCTCACAGGGCATATGAAGAAAAAGGAAATGTGTACGTAAAATCCCTCCAGAAGCACACAGACTCTGATCTTTATTGATGTCATCACCTGAAAAGTAAGTTCACAAGTACCACCTCAAATGGCAAACTAGACATGCTTGTAGAAGATTCACAGCAAAGACAACGACATCCTCTGTTCAGAACAGGCTCTTGTCCACATTACAGGAGAACCAGTGGTGCTACACAGCCTTCCCCTCCACCACAGGTGATCAAGGTTTCAACTGGGGTGAGTGTCTGCCACTGATTTCCAGGGAACCCGACCACACAGAGGGTGGGATGCGGGAGGTCTGCTTCTGCTCATTGCCTGTTCAGTGATTCTCAAGATTATACCAGGGCTGCTGCAGTCCCTGGCATCAAGCAGAAAGAGCCTTAATTCTGTCCACAGCACTGGTCAGAACTCTAGTAAGGTCCACACAACAGGGCTTGGTTCTCAGGCCCAGACTTCCAGGATTTAGAAAGCAGAGGGCTTCAGAGAAGAGCCACATAAAAATCCAGGGGACAGGGAAGCAGCCTTGGGACTGGCCATCTGAAGAACCCGACCCCTTCAGTTATTGCAAGAAAAGGCTGGATCACTGTGCATAACAGGGAAACTGCAAAAAACAAGTCAGCTGAGGACCTTTAGTCTTGCTGACAGAGATACAGTATGACCCAACAGCTGTACACTGAACTTAAGCAAATTCAGGCGTCATTTCTTAGCAACAAGAGAACAGCTTACTAGATGGCAGATTCGCTCGTCTGACAGACGTTTTTTTTTTTTTTTTTTTTTTTTTTAAAATAGCTTTAATTTTAGTTCTGGATGTTTAATTAAGGCTTACAATTAATGTTTAATTTTGGAGTTAAGAGAATTAATGTTTGAGTCTAGAACATTTATGAAGCCAGCCCAAATGGTTGTCTGCAGTGCTTCTTTTTAGCACTGCAATCTGAATTTGCTAAACACTTTTCTGCTTTACAGGTCATGGGGAGGATTATCAGTATGGTCCTCTGCACACTCTGAGCACTTGTAGTGTGATGACTATAATTAACTCTCACACCTCAGAAGTCCAGAAGGAACTTTTTTCCCCAAATGCACAACTGAGTAATTTCTGACTTTTTCTTTTATTCCTCTCCCTTGCTCTTCCTCAGAAACAGTAGAGATCTGATGCAATAGAGATCTGATGCAGCTAAGAGGCTGGAGCTGCATAGTCCAGCCTCTTAGCTGGCGCAGAGAAGCCCCTCTGTGATGCCCGATCAGTGCATCTTGCTCACCTCATCTCAGCGGACAAGGAGGATCTGGGGTTGTGGAGGAGGATGCTCTTGGGTGGCACTTGAGGCTTTTTTGCCCTTCCCTACAGCACAGTTTGATTCATCTGCGTTTCTCATCTAACATTCCTTGCCACTGGAAGTGCCTCAGGCATTGCTGGCACTGTGGCTGGTTCCTCTAGTGCACAAGAATTTAATTTCCAGGGGACTGAAATGGTTTATCTTAATGAAAATAATTAGACTCAATCCTCAATATTCAAATAAAGCACAGCGGTCTGTGATATGAAGGTCAGACAGGTGCCCTACTTGCCTCTTCAGGTTTAAAATCTGTTAAACCATTTGGAAACTAAAACGATAAATACATTAGTTTATCTCAAAATACATTATCTCCTAGTGATAGTGCATACCAATTTTAATAAAATGTCACAAAAGGAACTCTAGTATAAGAACTAGAGCAATTTATGCCATCTCCAGTGACAACCAGGCTACTACACAACCATGTACTCAAGGGGGAGGGAGGGGCAGTTAAAGGATAATAAAATAAAGACATTCATCACACAACTGTCCAACATTTAAAAGAGGATTTGCATATCCTGACCTGCTAGAGCCTAGAGCATTACCACCAAAATTAATTTCTTGGGCAAAAAGGTAGGAATTTGCTTTAATTAAAAAAAGTGAGAGCTATATGCATAATGCCCAGATGAGACTCTGATACCCTATTGTTAAGTGATTAAACAAGCATTTATAATTAACTTGAAACTCACACGGCTATGAAACTCATGAATAGCAATAGTTGCATTAACAGGTCTGCCTTTGATCTCTACAGGAACTGTGCATGACACAAACTAATTTCATTTCCAAACCTTGTCTTTTAGACATGGAATTATATAGATACTGTCATGGAGCGCAGATGGAAGTTGAATTTCAAAGCTTTAGCTTGCCACACGCATAATGCATTCTTTGCAAGACATGAAAAAGTAATCCCTGCTTAAAACCCTCTTTTTTTCCTAATAGAGTCCTTTGAAACTATTTGGAGATCAATATGGAATGAAAAGTTAATGCACCGCTATTTTTCAGTTGCTGAGCACTGGAGTTCTCCACTGACTCAAACAAGACCACAGTTGATTTTGCAACATCAGCTCTGAGGATAACACCACACTGAGCTCAGCCGCTGCACAGCTCGCAGGGGTTTTAAGCCAACTTTATACCTACTGCATCACCAGTCCAGTTTGGGGGAGGGCAGAAAGGGAAAGCTTGGATTTGCTTAGCCATGAATGGATGTGTTACATTTTCTTGGAACAACTTTTTCCTAACTCTATTAATAACAGTATGCATCTGATGAAAACAATTTAAAGCAGATGTATTCTATGTTTAAGTGAACCAGTGTATGTGCAATGGGGCAGGGAGGAGACAAGCACTTATTTTGCTTATTTCCAAGTAGCTTTAATCTAAGGTTTAATCTCTGCTTATTTCCAAAACCTGTTGTGAAAGCAAAGCTAGATGACACTTTGGAAGAGTGTATTTTTGCTTGAGTTGTTTGTCTTTTTTTTTTTTTTTTAAACAAACCACTGTAACAATTCAAATGAACCCAACTCAAGTGACTCTCTACATTCCCACTGCAGTCTGCAGTGCAGACTTCAACTTTCATCTCAGTACTCCACTGACATAAGCTAATACAGGTACAGAGGCAAATTCTTGCATTAAAATTTTATCTAGGCACTTGCATGTTCTCTTTTTTTAAATAACTAAATAGTCAATTTATATTCACTTCATTCCTTGAAGAGGTTATCCCCAGCTGGCAGACAGGAAAATTAAGCATAGGTGAAACGACACATGGTAACCACCTCATTCCTCCAGCCCAGCCAGCCCAGAGAGCTCTGCAGGGTGATGAGGAGCTCAGCGCTGCTGCCCAGCTACTCCAGGGCAAAACCAGGAGCACCCCTTCCCCTACCACCTCTGTGGCCCGGCTGTGGACTCCTGCTCCTTCTCTTGTGCTGCTCTGCTGCTCCTTGGACCTGTCACCGTGTCGGTTCCATTTACTAACCCAGCACAGCACCAGCCTAACAAAACGAATGGCTTGTTGCCAGCTTGTCAGGCTGAACTGCTGAAGCAATGCAGCCCCAAGTGCCAAAATCAGCAGAACAGGCAGGCGTCGGGGCAGAGAGGCATGAAGTCTTCTGGCCAAGTGCAACACTGGTGGAGGAAAAGAAGGGCATCAGGACCACCCCTGCCGGTTCACGGGCAATTAGGTCTGCTCAGCTGTACCACCAAACCACAGTCCTCCTCAAATAACTGCACCCCTACGGTCACTTTGGAAGGCTGCCTGTCCCTTTCCTGACTTAGACAAGCTTTAGGTCAGTATTTGACATGAACAGTTGCGGTAGGCCTTTATTCTGCATTAGTCCCAAATAACAAACTGAATCCCAAATAACTTCCCAGCTACAGTACCTCTACCACTGTATATGGGCACTGCAGCAGTAACATCTCCTGGCTCCATAAGGATAGGATGCTTGTGACAATGCCAAGGAAGGGCTTGATTTGGAGCAGTGAGGACTTTTGCACGGGCACTATGCAGGGTTTACAACCACTCTTGAACATCCAAAGACCTCTACAGCCACAGCTGGCATTTCTGTCTGGGTGGAGGGAGGTGGTTACTGTTGGTTCCTCCTGACCCTAAAAAGCATACTTGCATGAACATCTCTACAGGCCAGTTGCTATAACTTCTGTTTTCTCCTCACTATAACACTAGGATTAACTCGTCTATATGCAAACATTCTTATCCTCCAAAAACATTTATTATATTTCCAATTTTTGAGGTTTTTCTGTTCATAACAATGTTTATATTTCCTCATTTGGAATAACTAAAAAAATTAATTAATCTATGATCTAGGTTGTCTTCTAGATAATAAATAAAGACTTTAAATAAAATAGGACCCACTACAGTTCCCTTAATCCTAACACTGTAAAGCATCCCCACCTTGACACACGACCATTTGTTATTACCCTTTGTTTACTTCTTCATCCAATTTCAGTCACGCAGAAGAAGCCTTCTCATCCAACTCAATTAATTTTTCAATTAATATTTTTGAACCAGTCTGCTGTGCTGTCTATATTTCAGCTGTCATGACTGCATATATATGCAGAGCATAACAACTGACTCAGCGACCAAAACTTGCTTCAGTTTAAATTATCGTAACAGCCATGGTGATCTTAATTCTTGGCAGAGGCTTAATTTTAGGGCTGTTAAGATTTCATGAGAAAAAAATTTCTAATCAGACTAAAATTGTGAATTTTAAAAAATTACTTTCTATTCCCCTACACTGGAAGTCAATTATGTAAATGAGAAGTGATTGGCTTTTCCGCAAATTCACAATCGTAATTGGAAAGTACAGTTATAGTTACACTTGCAACATTCACCTTTCTTACAGGCTCATTTTATATAAAAAATACAAAGCGACAACGACCAGGGTTTTGATACGCTGCTCATCCAGCTTATATTGCTTTCCATGACTGGGAAGAGCACTGGAGCATACCTTTGTATTTCTTGGTCACCTCGCAGCTCTGATTCCCAGTGGTGCTTATCACAGTCCCATGACTACCACTGTAACTAGGAGACAAAAGATTTTCAACATGGATGTCCATGGTCCAGGCTTTGGGAATGTGTGAAAGTGACATGGAGAAGGAAGTTTAGGTTGTATAATTGCCTGCCTGGGGGAGCCTGAAGGAGATGGCACTCTGCTGAAGGACTCTTGGGGTTCAACAAATCAGAATGTTGAAAACCAACAAACCACAGCAGAAATGGCTGATCAAACAAATCAGTGAATTATCTGTTCTCTTTAGAGATAAATCTCAATGTAAAATGCTGTGACTAGCCAATAAACCATGGAAGAAGGCTGAGGGGAGATGGGCAACATGTCCTGAAGCTCAGGGAATAATGCAGGGTGTGACTGACACAGGTGCTGCAAACAAAGCTGACTTTATCTCAACACAAATGGGACAGAGGGTGGCCTTTGTTTTAGATGTACAGCTGTATCAGTTGAGTGGATCAACTGACTACACCACAGTTGAGTGGATCAAATCTTTCTCCTTGAGTTCATTAAAAGAGTGAGAATGTCTCCCAGACCAGCATGGGGAGGGAGTGTATACGTGGCTCAGCCCAGCATAGAGTATAAAAACTGAAAAACTAACAAAAGAAATAAATAAATTTGAAGAGAGCAATGGGCTTGAGCTGGTTTCAACCCACGTATTCCTTCCCGGTGGCTGGTATTGCCCAGTATCATGATGGTGAGCATATTATAGAGATCAGCAACAGGGATCACATTGGGGTTGTGATCGAACTGTTACTGCCATTGCTATATTTCCTATTTGCTAAGTGCAAGTTACGTTGGTATTGTGATTTCAGTATATTTTGTGTCACTGTGCTAAATCAAAAATCCCATGTAATGTTAACTATCTTCAAATAAGTACATTTGATATTAAACATTATACCCTCCACGTGTGGCCTACTTAAAAGAGCCCAGTCAGAAAGTACTGGACTCTGACAAATGCTCGTATTATTTACTAGTTTGTCCATTTGACAACAGAAAGGGGTTATTGCTTACGCTCTGGCATAAACCCATTTTAGATATTTATAGCTGTAAACATCACTCTGCTTAAGCTCTCTCTCATAGCACAGAATCCCTCAGATTCTTTCATTTTACCTCTTCTGTTTCTTATACTCGTACTGCAAAACACCCATCTGTTTAAAAGCAACACTATCACAGAGGGCTGCTGGCATTCTTAGTTTGACAAATATGTCCACTTTCCCATTAACAAGCAGATACGTAGAACTGAAAACATTCCAGCGGTGCTCTCTGCTTCCTTGGCACAGACATCAACATGAGTATTTTGTAGGCCATTTAGTCTATGTATTAAGCGAGCATTTTGAAGTATTATACAGGTTTAAACAAACAGCTGTATGTTTGGAAAGTGATCTACTGCATACAAGCAATGTTTAAAGGGGAAGCAGGAGGAAGGAATTTCTAAATAACCAAATCATACAGACGCTAAACTTATATACAGAAGCTACATTAGCAGGATGTGCTGGGGAAATTCGCTGGGAAGCAAATGAAAAAGTACATACACAAGACCAATAATCAACTTCTGAAAGGGCAAAATATGCTTTATTATGTTGTGCCTAAGCTGAATATAGTTAGCAGATGAAGGATTCATGTATGCTATGCATACATGTACATATATATGTATGCTAAATTAAACTGGAAATACAAGGCACAGCTAATCACGCTAAAAATGACAGCACTTATTTAAAAGCTTCCTTGACACTATCAGTCCATATTACTGCCCTGAAACCCATTCTAAAAAGAAGTTTACAGATACTTTCTTGAAGTTAAGAAAATACGTATTTCATGCAGGAATATAATCTCTATATTTTTTGTTTGTTTGTTTGCAATTAATTCTGTTCTCACACTTACAAAGGAACTGCTAAGAAAAATACCAACATACAAGAGTTAACCAATATTTTAAAGGAACCAGCCCAATAAATTCAAAACCTATTCTACCATATTTGGTCATACAGTTCCAGTGAGTACTACAGGAGTGCTAACCACCTTGTAAATACGTAAAATAGAGATACCAGAATCCTCATCTTTCCTTCTGAAATTTAACAGCTTTGGGAAATCTATAAATACCAATTTTTAGCAGTATCATGCTACGTATTATTTTATTTGATATCCACTCCTCTGAACTACTATACACTTAATTTTAAAGTTCAGATCATTTCAACATGTCCTGGGATTTAGGAAATTAAGATTCCGCAATACAAAAATAAGGTATTCTTCCTGCTTTGCTGAGCATATGTTCTGAATCAAAATTGCTCTTCACTTTTTTTTCCCCTCTTAGGGAAAAAAATTTTAGGCCCTGGGGGAAAAAACCTAAATACATAACCCAACGTGCGTGTGTGCATACACACACTCACAACCCACAGCAAGAGGTTTTACTGCTTTTCAACAACTGGTCTAATAACCCAAGTGGCCAGTTGTTCTCTTGAGGTTACAAAATTACTTAAGGGAAGAGTGAAAGGACAGGAGATTGCTATTATTGCTCAAAGCCAGCCCGAATTCCCAGGCAGCCTCGTGTTACCATACGAGCACCACACAGACTTCTAGCCATCAGCTGGCAGAGCACAATATGCATTGTTTTAAAGAGCTTTCAAAGTAGAGAGGTTTAGAAATCTAGCAGCACTCATGCAGTAGGAACGGGATGTCTACTCCAAGGATGCTGACTATCAGCTGAGTTACCTTAGATGTTTACAAAGAGAAAAGGACTTTGGGTCCACTGCTCTAGCACAGTATCAGCCAACACAGAGCAGCAAAACAGTGACAGTTCCGATTCTGTGTAGTTACAAGAAAATTATACAGGAACATTAACCTCCTCTACCCACATACATGTGGGTGCAGTATAGGAGAGACAAAATAATTAAAAATCAATTTCAAATTGCCTTAAATGGCAACATAAAACAGCATATATGTAGACTCAATTTTCTCCCAGAAATGGCTGAGTTACACTAATGCCAAGATGTTCAATGTGAGCAAGAAGGATTTTAACTTTGGCTTTGGACCATTCAATCAGATACTCCCATCTGAGTGGGTAGTTAACTAAAGAAAAAGGGTGGCAAGTAACAATCATTAATAGCTAATATGAATGAAACACCTTTAATATTTGAACTTTTAAATTCATCTTTCTGGCCATTAAATGAATATTAAAAGTGGGCTGAAATTATTTTGTGGTTATATTCACATGGACCACAAAAACCTTGGGATCATAAGTAGCATGCAATATGCAAGATAACAACTCAGGTGATTCTTATGTTACCTGCAGTACCAAAGCCAAGCAAAATATATCTTGTGATCTTTTAAATGGGTATGCTGACATAGAAAACATTGCTGTCTACTTTGAAGGCTGCTTGTGAAATTAATTTTTGTTACTGCCATGTTAAGACTGCAGTGAGGTGGGTGGAATTTCTTAAAATCTCTTTTCAACTAGGAACCTCAGCAAATGTTATTTTCTAGAGCTACTGCTCCAATTCCCTTGGTAGAAAGGACTTTCAGAAAAGCAAATAGGTACCTGTGAAGCATAATGGGTGAAATTTCATGATTCACTTAGGGATGCAGTGCTAAACTTGCCATCAACACCGACAGTGGTAGGAGCAGATGGCTTTGCTGGCCATAAGCTACTTTTGCACCATTCCTACCCTTTTCCACAAATTGGAGGGGTTTCCTGGCGAAGTGCCCTGGGGACTGCTTGTTACACCAGCCGTAACAAAGCCTGGACTCTGTGGTCTTGGCCTTGATGGTTCTCTCGTTTCTGCTGCCCAGGCTATGTCAGAGTACATGGGGAAAGAGTCTGTGGAAGGCAGCTGTACTCCAAGCCTGGAAGCCTGCCTGGCGGGCAGAGCAGTTGCAGAACATCTCCCCCAGCCCAGGTTCCTGGCGCAGCATAAGAAGGTGCATGAGACTGATGGTCTCACCCAGGGATGCCAGTCTGGGAATCCACTCTTGTGCTGAAGTCTTAAAACAACATTGGCTTAAAACAACCGCCTCTTTGGCCTGATGAGCTACTGCTGAAATAACTTGGACAAGATGACAAGACGCGTTTAGTACCTCAGCTATGAATTTTCAGAGCTGCTTGTCAAATACCTTGCTTCGTATTTAGGTACCTTTGCCCTGCTATCCTCCCACTCCAAAACTCCATCACTTACTGATATACATGTTTTTAAAAGGAAAAAGAGGAACTTCCGCTAGAGGTGAATTCAACCAAGCAATTAAAACTAAAAACCTGAAAAAAATGCATTTACACTAGAGCAATACGTCTTGTTTAAGCTTAGTTTTGTTTAAATAGCAGTTATAGCCAATTATAGCAAATATGTTTAAATAGCAGTCCTGCCACGGTTAAAAAAAAAAAACTAACACAACACATATATTTTACTTTTGGCTCTCTTTGCAAAAGTTTGAGACAACCCATCCCAAGTTTCACATGAGATTATACCAACCTGCAGAGAAAAATAGGTTTCAGAAGTTCATCCTACAAAGTGCACAGAAATTTGAAATTGCTTTTTAAATTAAGACTACTTGTTTTTCAACAGCTTAATTGCAACCCTTGCTAACTTTGCTCCCAAAAAGAGCCCTCTTGAAAATATGCATCCTTTTTAGGTTGCTTACTGTAGTGACAGCAGGCACACCGATTCCAGCAAGCATGGCAGCTCAGTTCTGAAGTTAACAAATGTTTTTCCCAAATCAATGAAATCCAGAGTTAAAATAAGCCTACAAAATCATGTAGCACAGTATTTTGAATATTTGGAACATGGTATGACCATGAAGTTCAGAGCAGCAGGAAAGTCGCTTGATACACCAGAGTCCTGGAGCTCCCACATCTAGGGTGAGGAAAACACGGGTTCCAGCAGACTTACAACAAAAACTGCATCTTCCTCTCATTTTGTGTGGGCAGCCCTAATTACTCTTGTATATCACTCATTTGCAACAGTTAACACATGGGTACTTGAGCTACTCCCTTTCAAGTAAAGCAATCACCTACCAGTCTATTTTGTTTCTAATTGCAGTATTTTTCAGGCTCTGTACAAGGCCCTTGAACCTACAGGTTACATGAAGAGATTCACGAATGACCCCTGAAAAAGAGCAAGTCTTAAAAAAGCAAGCCATGAGGCTTACCTGTGTTATACTGGCATTTTTACTGTTACTGGAATTTTTTATATTTTTAATAGGATCCATAAAAACACAAAGGCTGAAAACTATTGCTGAATCATAAAGGAAGTCTATTAAGATGACAGGGGGTTGCTCCAAAAGGAGCTCCAAACTAGGAGAAAGAAAAACTGTGCAATAACAGAAGGTGAAAATGTAATGAAGATAGAGCAGCATCTAGCTCTTGCATGAGTTAAATTAAAGCCTATGAATAAATTTATTCTAACAATTCGTTAGCTTGCAGAGGATCTACACAAGATTTCATGTTCAGTGGGACTTTCACCTCATATTGGATAAAAAAAGACGAGTAAATGTATCCTTGTGAAGGGAAAGGCCTTTGGGCTGAGTTGGTATGAAGAGTGAATGGACTTCAACACCACAGGCAGAGACAGCTACTGCAGGTGGGAGCCTGCCCGGTTAGCTGCCACGTCTGTTAGCTTGGGTAAGATGGGAGGGGACAGGAAGACATGGGAAGAGGTGGACATTCTCCATCCATTGCAACAAGAAAATGACAATGAGGAGAGATGCTTATGGGAAAGTCATAGGTTTGCAGATGTTGTGTCTCCACCTTGTTGGAGTATTTAAAAAAAAATAAAAAATAAAAAAAATAAAAAAAAAGATTTGCTTCCTGAATATTGGAGCTTCCTAAATATTGGACCCTCCTTCCTTTTTAAGTCTTCACCATATTCCAGTAATTCCCATCAGTTCTAGATTTGACTGTTGTAATTTGCTCTTACTTGGACGTGCCTTAAAATTGATGCAAGAGTATCAAGAGAAGCAAGGTGCAGAGAAAATTTTTTTCCTTGGTGTGGTAGTGAACGTATAACACCTACACAGTGCCACAGGCCCTGCTCGCTGATATACCCATCGTTCCGCCTTCCTTACCTGCCAGGTTGTTCAGGACCGAGGTATAAGGCAGCAGAGGCAGTGCACAGCTATGTTCCCTACAGATAGCAAAGAGCAGCTGGGCTTCCTTAGTGCTCTGCTGGGGGGGCTGCCGCATCCCCCATCGCTGGCCCTACACACTTCATTGACATCATCCAAGACTCACTCCTCTTCCAGCACGTCCACCCCAGATACTGCCAACATCTGCTTTAGGCCAGAACACCTTGGCCTTTTGACTCCCCTTTCTCTTTGGGTTCATTTGCTACATTTTATTTATTACAGCAGCTGGCTGTTCAAGTTTAAGATCCTCCTACGCATGTGGGGTTTGTATACGCAAAGTATCATCTCCCCCTGGATGTGGGAGTGTTGGAACAAAAAAAAAAAAACCAAAAAAAACCCAACCCCAAACAAAAAAAAGTTGACTGTTTCAGGCTGCTCCCTTTGATTTGCACAGGATGACATTACTGCTGCATCCCAAGTCACTTCGGTCCCAGGGCTGCGCACAGCCCTGCTCTTGCGGAGCCAGGCCGCAGAACAGAGCAGCTCTGCTCAGCAGCCAGCATACTCTCCTGCAGGCCCACCCGGTCGTTTTGGCCTCTTACCTCCCACAGATACCGCCCTCACCCAGCCATCTCAGGGCTGTCAGCTAGCTGGTAAGGAAGTGAGGTGGAGAGGGGAGAAAAAAATAATCCAAGGCTCTGCCTTCTCCCTTTGCAGCAGTCAAGACAGGCTCTAAGAGAAACACTTGTCTACCCACACATTGTGCTCTGATGCTGCTCAGGAACTGCAGGAATATTACACCCCTCTCCCCATCCCTCCCTCCTTCCCCCCAGAGGCACAGCGTGACTCATACAAGCACTGACTTCACATCATGCAAGCATCAAAACCAGCAGTAGGGTATCAGGGGGTGGGGGAGGTATATCGAACAGCATGCCCTGAAACCACCCGAGTTCTGCAAAAACACCAATTTCAGTCTTCTGCTATGGGACCTAGGGAAATTTCTTGGCTCTCAGGTCTGCATGCACTGCGTCAGCTGATCCCAGTCCTGTGCTGGGAGGAGACCTAGGAGTATGCCATCCCCTCTGATGCCTGCAACTTGCTTTCCACAAGATGAAATTTTGGAACAGCTGTAAACCATCTGGGTCCCACCCTGGCCAGAACTGCAAGGCACATGATGGACCCCTCTCCCTCCCCGAAGCTTTGGCATAGCTTGTGTGAACAGCAGTCAGCATCTGGGGCACTTGCTGGAGTTTGCAAGATAAAACCAGAGCACGTTGCAATGAGAAAGGCATCTCACATGGCTCTTGCAAACATTTAAGTAAACCATAGGTTAAGCAGCTAAGTAAGTGCTAGAAGATGATCTGTTTATTGCTTTATGGGAAAAAAAAAAGTCAAATGGAACAGATTTGTCACTTGCAGCGATAAACGGTGGTAGAAGACATCTATACATCTTTGAAACACATCAGCAATCAGATATGGAGCAATACCTGAAGTGAAAACTACTAAGAACAGTATGCTTAAAGTCAAAATGTGTGTCATAGTGGCTTTTTCTATCCAGCCTTAACTCCAAAAATATTTGTGTTTTTTGGATATTAAATGACTACAGATGATGATTTTTTTTTAAATTGGTTTAATTATGTTCCTCATGGCCAGTAAAATTTTTGCTACCTTTTACACAGAAATTTCCTGCTAGACTCTTATTTTAGATGCTCACTGGTGCTGCAAAGGACAACTGCAGGACTCTCTCACTTCCAGGTTAAGCTACTTCAGAAACCACAAGCTTTAGCAAGTCTGGAAAATTGAGTTTTCCGAGTAGTCTGTATACACCTCCACGATTCCAGAGGTTGTAGGGATTCACGCTCCTATGTCACCAGCATACCTTTGGGAAAAAGTCAAGCAACATTTGGACTGTAAGGTCAGGCTCCTATTTTTGAATGCTCTGGCTTGTATACATCTAACAAACTAGTTCTGAATTGTTCCAATGCATAGTATATGAAGAAAATGATTAGTTCTTAACACTAATCCAATTTTACTTTGCAGTGCCAGAGACCATACAGAATATAGAAAGTGTTTACCAGGCAGTTGTTTGGTTCTACACCCCACGCACGTCCAGCTGCCAGATTGCCATAAATGAGCACACAGAAAAGTAGGCTTTTAAGGTGCAAGCATACGGACACCACCACCAAGGTCAACAGCATTAGAAGTGTGAGTAGCACTGCCTATCGTACCTATGTTCTACAGACTCAAAGGCTTCATTTGTAGTATTTTGGCTTTTACGATACTGGGATTTTTGAGAGATTCGAAAGCACCATTAGAGAGGACAGCTTATTAATAAACAGAGATGTAATTCAAGCCTTATACACTACAATCTGAAGATTTAATCAACCTGTGTTTTTAAATAGAACACACACAATAAATTCATAGTTTACAAAAGAGCTTCAAAAAACAATGCAAAATAGGCTATTCAAAATTTTTCTTACTTATATCTGGTCTGAAAAACCCTACATTCGTATTTACAATTCACATCTAGTTTAAAAAAAAAAAAAAAAAAGAAAAAGAGTCCTTTCTTCACAGAACTTGACATTTGAAAAAATAATAAAAAAACCTAAATCACCTGATGTGTATGAAACTTAATACCACTTTAATAGTAGTTTTGAGGTAGGAAAACCAGCTGTGAAATTCACCAAGTGACCAGACTCCTCCAGTTTCCAGCCTGGGCTCTGCCCAGACTTGGAGACAGTGTCAGGTAGGAAGGTGACTGGTTTAAGTTTTGTAAGGAAGAAAGGAAGACAAGGGGTTTGAGGGAATAGACCACAGGCAGACATGGGAGAAGTTTCTCACTTATTCTAGACACTCCTCACGCCAAGGAGCCTGGCTGTATTGCGTGTCTAGCCAACATGCTCTTTCCCATGTTGCCGCTCCAGGGAAGTGTGACAGAGATGCTACAGTATGACACACACGACCAACGGAGAACCAGGTGACTGCAGGGGAGTGGATGTTTCTATTAACCTCCTTTTTTTTTTTTTTTAGTTTTTTAGTTTTTAATAAAAGAGATGCATAAGGGCTTGATATTTTGTGAACTGCGTGGTGACCACATGGAAGTATTTCTTCATTGTGCTGAAGGGGAGACTGTGTTCCTGGCAAGTACGTTCACAATGTCTCTTTTATTCAAAGCTAGCTCAAGAGAGCTTGCAATGGGGTGAGTGGGCTGAGGATGACAGCCTCCTTGCGAGAACAGGCAGGAATCTGGTGACGCACTAATCGCTGCCTTGATTTTTCACTGCAGAACCCCTCATGCCCCTTGCGGAAGCCAGCTCTCACCCTGCTTTGCTGCCACAGCAACACAGGAACCATCATGTGGGAGTGCTGAAAACGGATTTCCTTACATTACTGAAATCAAGAGACCCAGCTGCAGGCGGGGAACCAAGAACCACTCTTCTACCACCTTGTGGGCTCGCCACGCTCAAGTCCCAAAGACACAGTTTGAGGCTCTTCTTACTTAGCCTTAAAACAAAAACAGACACACCCCTGCCCACCCCCCATCATCACCAACGTGACAAATCTACTAAGCTGATTTCTACATGGTAATGTTTTAGACTGGGTTAATTTTGATCAGTGGTTATTGTCTGATTTGTGGGCAAGGATGAGTTGCTGACTATCTCTTTTTAATTTAGTTGGGCAAAGATATCAAGAGAGTGATAAAGGAGTTATTCTGGGTTTATCATAAACAGAAACAAACATTTCTTTATGCAAATCTCAACGAATCAGCCTCAGCAGCACATGGAGCCCCAGGTTACACTGCAGAACCAGGCAAAAAGGAAACAGCCATCCTGAAGCCAAAGCCATACTAGACAAGAAAAATGCTCTTGACTTTTCTTCTCCTCTGAGGAGATCATTGCTTTCTCAGGAGGGCCTTAGGCTGGCTGGAAGACCTATAAACGTACACAGCACCTCAACAGAAAACAAAGGTGGCTATTGGGGTTTGGGCTAGCTTTGCACCAAGATGCTGCTGCCTCTTTTCACTTAAAAAAAAAAAATAATAAAAAAAAATGGTGGAAGGCAAAGAAAGGCCATGCAGATCACTGAGACATCTAATTATGCTTTGCTTTTTTTAATTGAAATAGATCTGCAGCTTTTTGACAAGTCTACAAGGATACAGAGTTTTTAATTTTGCATTATAAACTTTCACAGTCAATACCTTGACAGCTAGTGAAACAGATAATAGGTTGCTGAGATTTTGCAGTGTAGAAAATTCAGTCTGTGGGTGGTGTTTTAAAAGTAGCAGTTTCTCTGAGAAGGTTACTATGGCATCTGTGGTTATAGGGAGGAGAAGGCAACAGTCCACCACAGCAGGACAGGCACTACCAGCCCACTGCTGCACACCAAGTGCTTTTGTCATGCACTATGCCAGAGGCAGAGTAAAACTTGGCCACCACAGGAATTCAACCTATTTTATTAGTATACACCCTCATATAGTTTACAGCTATTAGTAATACTACCACATTGCCCATCTTAAAATTATATTTTCATGCAGGAGAAGGAAAGAATGTTTAAGATGAGTCATTTAATAAAAAGGAAACAATCAAATGGGAAGTTTATAATTTCCTTCAGCCTGGACAAGGTAGAATTGAAGCATCTGAAAACTAGAATATCACTTAATTTCACTGCCTCAGTGTACTGTCTTAATTAGGAGACTATTTTCCTACAAAACTTTGTGGGTTTTATGCATTATACTCCTTATGCATTACATCTTTGATAGAAGTATTGGCTCAGATGCATAAAGGAGAGTGAGGACTAACTTCCTTGCAGTTAAATCAAGAAAGCACAGTTTCCACTTCAGGTGGGCTTTTTTTCAGGGCTGGAACACTTCATCATATGGTATTAATACAAAGCTAAGAAACTCAACCAGAAAGGCCTTAATCATACTATGCTATTAGACAAACTTTAGTTCGGCACCATTCAGTCTGGCCGTCGTTTAATTGTAAGTTGCAAGTAAAAACTTAGTGTATCTGACATTTTGAGGACTGGAAGGTTCTCAGTATTGTAGCTCAAAACCAGGAATATTTATTCAGTACCATATGAAGCAATATGTTTAAGAATTGAAATATGTCACACCTCAGGACGGATCCAGCAATGTGGTGCGGCTGCTTGAATCACACCATCCATGTACAGCATGCCGACTGATAAAAAATGACCTTGATGTAAAATCCTACAGCGACAGAGCCAGAAGCAGAACTCTGTAAAGATCCACCTTTCCCCCTTGTCAACCAGACACCATGTACTGGTGGTTGACAGACAGTGCTGTGAGCAGGACGATTGTACCACAATGGTCTTCGGCCACCCTCCAGGTCTACTGAGGTTGTTCCCCCATGACTACAGCTCCTCAGGGGCTCTGCAGGTTTCATCACCAGAAGAAAGCAACAGGACTGTTCAATGCAGGACTGCTACTCCCTGGCATTTGACTCGCCTTTCAGTTCTTTTATCTTATTCTGACTTATTTTCTTTGCAAATCAGAAGTGCTGCAATTATCAGATAAAGCTCTAAGAGTGTAAAAATCCTGCATTGGAGACATAATGAAGGGTTTTTATATCATCTGGTTCAGGCTGCCAGAAACATTCAAATCCAACACCTCCAAGGAAGGTCACCATTTTTCCAGTGACAATGCAAAGAACAGAGCGTGCTTATTTTGGTACTTCAATTTACAAGCAAGTTAAATGCCCACACTAGCTTAAAATTGATATGGACAAACATTTCATGTACCTACATGAAGATTTATGCAGCAAAATCATGTGGCAATGAGAAAAAAAAAGTTTGTAGTCAAACTGTCTCTCCAAGAAGTACTTGGTAAGAAAAGGGGAAAGGGAGACTGATTAACAGAGCAGCGTTTCCTTTAGCTGACTTAAATTCAGCTGTATTCATTTATTTAACAGATGTCAAAGACAGCAAACCGTTATTTGTCAGTTTAGAGTAATTTCACAAAGCAATCTTTAACCCTCAGTGGTATTACCTCCCTTTCCTTTCTGACCACTACAACGTGACTAAAAACGTAGTTGATTAGCTTGTTATCAATACTGATACCACTATGAGGGTGAAAGCAATGAGTAAAAAACACATGGTTTTCTAGGAAAATCTCCTCCTAATTAAGATAATACACTGAGGCAATGAAATTAAGTTATATTCTAGTTTTCAGATGGTTCAATTCCAGCTTTCCTAGAATCTTCATTAAGTCAATCCACAAACATATTGATAACAAACAAGCCTGCCTACAAAATTAGGACTCCTGCATTTTATATGCTCCCCTCTCCTTTTAGTTACACCTAGAAAAGAACAGTGTTGAGATTTTAATTTAGATGTCCCATATCTTGCAACCATATGTTTTTTGCCTGCTGTCCACTGTGTTTAAAAGAGAAGGCAAAGTGGTTGCTGTACGGTTTTATATAGCAAGAAACACTCCTCACTCAAATTGTGCTGCAATAAATTATCTTATTCTAAACCATATTGAATGAGCGATCTTGCTGAAAGACACCCTTTGAGAAAATACAGTGAAAGAGTAGTATGGAAAAGACATAACACTAAAGCAGCCTGGAAACTGGTTTAAAAAGCAATCTGTTTTTCCTCCATGCTTAACAGAGAACATTATCATCATCAAGCCACATTTTAAAATCAATTGGATTCCATTTCTCCTTGGAGTGCTTTCATTCCTGATGCCTCCTCAAGATCTTTTCAATAATGAACTGCATTTGCACCTCGATTTCATTTGACATTTGAGTTAACATACACATTAAATGTTAGTTGAAGGTAAAAGTACCTTACTTAACAGTTCCTATATATGAACATAATGGATATGTCCCCTTAATTACAGCCAATCCCCTCCTCCCAAACAAACAACAAAAAAAGCCCAACCACAAGCAGAAGCCAGAGCTGTAACACTGCATTAGTTTACCATAGTGTCGGAAACAAAGGATAGTAGTGGGCAAGCTTTCAAAATACAAATTTTTCTACTGTGAGAGTCCTCCTGTTTTCAATCTGTTACAGTTAAATGCGCGTGCTCATTAAAAGCATGTTTTGCACAAACAAGGCTTAAAGAGCAATGAAATGTTCACTTTGAAGTAAAGTTAATATGGTTGCTCACAAGTCAACATGATACAAGCAAGCAAAAAGGCAATATGGTGATGCAAAAGAAACACCGCTTACCTGCCAAGAATAACATAAATCAAACTCACATTGCTTAATTGTATTTTTTCCAAGTACTGCATATAATCTTTCACATTTAGCCAACTTAAATTGGCTTAGATCGCTACCTTGTTTTTTTGTGGGCTTTTTCAAAAGTTTCTTTTTTAAGGCTATTAGCTGATTTAAGCATTATGGTAAATGACCAAAACTTCCACAATTTTGGTAAATATTTAGGAAAGTTATTGGATGGATGCCTTCAATTAGACTTTCTTGCTGAATGTAGAAAAGGCTCACTAACCACATCAGCCTGCGTTTATAAGCTACACAGTACATGTGACTCCAGACAACCTACTTTTGGAAGGGGGGGGTGGGGGGAAGCTATGTGAGTGAAGAAAGAGCAAATTTAAATCTTCAGAAAATGCCTTCAATGACCTGCATGGACATTTGACTGAAGGGATGTTTTTTCCTGGGTATACAACATACAAGAATACTGCAGCTCTCATCCCGTTATCCCTCATCTGTGCATTAGGTGGGGGAAAGGGACAAAAGGAAAGAATGTGCACAGTTTCCTTCTCCTGAGAACAGAAACCTCCTCTTGGCATGCACCACTGGAAAACAGCATTGATGCAATTATCACATGGAAGCAAAGCATACAGGATTTTGAGGTATAATTCCATTACTTTCCCATTTTTTAAACTGGTCACATTTTTCTCCCAAGATATTGATGACAGCTAAGTACAAACCCAACTGGCATTTTAAGCAAGTTCACTTGTAATAGACAGAACCCCATATTCAGCTGTATCAGAGCTATTCTGAGTTCTTTCTGCAATAGCCCACAGATGCCATCCAGATTGGGACTTCAGATCAGGCAACACACACCACAGAAAGGATGAACATCAAGGAAATGAACCACTAAGGCAGTCCTTTTCTCCAAAGGAATTTTGGTTAGAAAGATCTACAGGGTCTTCATTCAGCACCTGCCTTGCTCTGTAACTTTATCAATGCTATCTGAATATGGTTATACTGTCTGGATAGGAGGAGAAAATCTCCATTAAGAATGTTAATATTCATGGGTACTTTAAGTAAAGACATTTATCCTTTCAGTAGCCTCATGATCCTATGAAGTGATTCTCCAACTTTACAGGAAGTAACACTATGAGGACAATGCTACATCTTGGATTCAGGAATGCAGGTTATTACTTTTTCCAAGCCCTGGCTTGTTACTAAAAAGAGTGAGTGAGTGTGTGTGTAGGGGGGGAAAGGAGGAGGGAAACCTACTATGAATACTGATGCATGGTGACCTTCATGAGGTTCCAGATGAGATTTTGACTCAGTCTAAAGATCCTTCTATCCTCTTCCAGATAAGAAGAGAGAGGAAATAGATCTTTCTATGTCCAACTAGAAGCTATTTTTTTCTACTTCTTAGCAATATCACTTATATAAAAAAGCAGCAAAGAGTCAAGCTCTTCCTTGGTTTTACTCAAATTGCTGCTTCCCTGGTGTTGATTCTACAAAGCAAGTCCAATTTCTGTACTTTAGGTACAAGCAAATTACCAAAAGACAAGACGGGGCTCAGTATCGCTGCAATATCTACAATGTATCCACCAGAGCTACAAAAGAGCTGAACAGTTGCATGGACTGGCAGATGAACAGTCATTACAATTAACTTCAGTAACTTTCAACTCACATCTTTGGTTATCAGACAGAGGAGAGTCTGAAAAAGTATCTGATGGGCTGCACCTTTGCGGAGTTATACAGATAAAAATGTATCAATAGTCCTCATGTGTCTACTCTGTAGATTCACATCCCTGTTATGAGTCAGGATAGCTGTTCTAGTAACTTTAGGTATCAACTTTTCCATATTCCATGTCCTAATCATCTTGCCAGTGAATATATCTTCAGCAGGTTAGAAAAAGCACAAAACGAACACATTTGCTGGTGTAAGGAGACAACTGCACACCCCAGTTGCAGTCACTGAACCAGAGGAAGGTTGTAGCCTCTTGAGCCATAAGATGCTTGAAAACGGCTTTTTCTCAAGATAAGAAAACTATCCCTCAAGCAGTTCTAGGAATGTATGAAGTCAAGTTCAATGTAAGTCACTGTCAAGTGTGGCAAGTTATATCTTGACAGCAAAAGCAACGTCTACAATGGAGCATGAATTATCATCAACCTCCTTAACTAACCACTTAAAACCAGATATCCTCTTAACTGGCCAGTCATTTTACATTTGTCAAGATACTAACAAAAATGATGCAAAATATTAAAAGTAAACCAACTCCTGAATGAATGAACTTTGAATGAAATTTTGAATTTCATTGAATGAACTTTTTGAAAAACAGGACTGAGTTGTCCTCAACAAAACAAACATTTGCCAATTACTCCCCTAGTACAAGGCAGGGTACAGCGTCCTTTAACTGACAACAAGCAAGGCAGAGAATTGACTAACCCATTGATTTCTGTTTGTGTGTTTGAGATGGGTTTTAGCCATAGAAATTTAGGGTTATCCAGAGCCAGAGGGTAGGTACAGTCCACCTGATAGATCCTCTGTGACAGGACTCAGTCACTGCTTTGACTAAAACCAAGTATCAAAGCTGGGAAATGAGGCTGAACTACTAGAATGTGCCTTCAGGCAGTCTGGGTCGTTTTTTACGGTAGCAGCAAATATTACTTTACAGATCAAGGACTCCTGAATGACGTATACAGGCTGAACTTGAACCAGTGATCCTATAAACTGCGTTATCTTTTGTTGTGTTTTGCAATTTACTACTGTGACTACCGAAATAATTAAACCTATTCACCTGATTAAACCATTACATTGACACTCCCGAAGGCCATATACTCCTTTATGCTTATAGCTTAAACTACATTCAGCCTCAAAATACACAAGTATTACAAAGTAATTAGCAATATTTCACTGTGTCTTGGATTTAGGTAAATCAGACTTTATGCTAACAGATATATTTTTTAAAAAAACATTCATTAAAGAATGGAAATACGATTTGCCACACCAGATCAGGCCACTACTGTATCTAACATGGTATTTGCCTTTGGCATTGGCTCGATACCACAGACTGGCAAGAAAGTGACAAAGTCAGTCAAATTAAAAAGAAAAAGAAAAAGCTGCATAACATACATATATAAAAGTGGAAGAGTCAAGGATAGGGGCAAGTGTATTGTCTTACATAAAATCATGTAATAAATTATGTGGTTTCCCAAGAGTTAATTCACTGTTCAAGGTTATAACTGCAAGCAGTCCAAGGAACAATTAAGAACAATGCCAAAGTATTCTCACAAGCACTACAAGTGAGAGTAAATTTAGAAACACAACAGATAATGGTATCATGACAGATGGGGATCCATCTGTCAAGCACTTATAGTCGATAAAGGAATTTTAAAAGAACTGATGGGGGAAAAAAAAATTTCCAGTGGGTGCAAGAAGAGACCTTCTTCAGATGTGGTTCCAGAAGGGACTTACCAGGGTACAGTTGCACTTAAGAGTTTTGTAGGGAAAAACTCTGGAGGCCTTTGATTCCCTCCACTTCCCCACATATATGGGCTGGTTAACAGACCCTAGTTAAAAAACTTAACTAAGAAGAGGAAGATTTGTTTTTAACCCAGATCAAGTCACATACCTGGTGTAGTGGGTGGTGGTGGTGGCAGTATATCCAAAAGGTGGTAGGGAAGACAGATGAGTGATTGGGGTCAAGAACAGTGGAGTTGTCGGATTTTCACATATGCAGGAATATCAGTATATTCATTTTTCTTACTCAGTTTTACATTTTGGGAGATGAGAAGAGTTGCTCACAACATATATCCTTTAAGATGTTTTATGGTTATCAAGAAACTCCCCATGAGGGAGTTATTTGGATAATCAGGAAATAATTCCCACATCTATTTTATTAGGATTAAAAAAAAAAAAAAAAAAAAAGAAAAAAAAGAAAAATCTTTCCCAGGCAAAGAACTACTCAGCTCAGACTGATCTAGGTTAAATATCTACCTTTTTTGTAGATAGACACAGTGGCCATGGGATGGCATTGTATGGTCTGTCGAAGTCCAACAAAATTCTGAAGCAAAGGAAAAAGAGAGAAGAAAAAGATACCAGAAAAAAACCCCAACCCATCCCCCCAAAAAAAGAAAAATCTAGGAAGCTGCTTGAGGACAACTATCCAGGAAAAGATCAACTTGTAGGCAAGCCATAGTGGACTGTATGTACCACACTGGAGCAGTAAGTGAGGCACAAGACAAGGCCACATAGCAGAAAGAGGACTTGTTCCTGGTATCTACTTTTATTGCAATTTCACTTGGGATCGGTTTTCAACTATCAACCAATTTAGTCAAACCAAATGTAGAAACAGAACATTCTTTGGCTGAAAAATAGTTAAAACATTATTAAAAATGTTAGTTATTTGCAGTAAATTTGGACAGACTTAGCTGTGTGGGGGACCTTGTGAAGAAGGGTATTCCATAACCCAAAGCATTCTTGCAAAATACCAGAAGTACAATTCCCACAAAGAACCATGCAGAAAAGCTGAGCTAAAATAAAATATGATTCAATTTTAAATGTGGATGTGAAACAAAGGCAAAGGAGCACGGAGAGTAGACTGAATTTCCCAGGACAAAGTACAGCATTTCAGAGGGAAAGACTGACATTAGCTGTTTCTGAGATCATGGTTTTCCATAGACAGAAGCTAGAGACTTCTGTTGCTCTCCTGTGAAACTCAGCAATACAATGTTCCCAAGTCAATACCTGTCCCAGGGTCCCATCTTTGGTACTATGAATGGCAAAGAACAAATTACCATCAAAAGCTTCTTGAAACAAATTGGACCACTTCCTCTCAAAAGCAATTTGATTTGTATACTAAATGAGCTGAGCTTTATGAAAACTTTATACATTTTGCATCAAAAAACTCTAATGTTTCTACAATTCTGAATTATCTCAGTTGCTGGTCGTAACATCAAACTATAGCTAAATACTGCATCAATTAGCTCTCTAAACTTAAGAGTAGCTCTCTGTTCTTATCCAAGTGTTGAGAATACTTGGACAGTCTATTTAAAGCTTCAACCTTTGCCACTTTATCACCCAAGTCTTTTACACTACAAATGAGCACACAAAGAAAACCACAGACTGATGTTCTCCAATCAGGTTTGCTGAAGAACACAGCCACCATTATATAAATTTCATTCCATCAACTCATTAAGACAACATCTGCAGTAGTCACTCCTTTGTGCGATCATAGAATAGGCATTTAACAGCCATTTAACTTTTCCCAAAATTAGGAGCTGCATTTACAAGTTTGGTTTGTTTTTCTTATTCCTCTTGCTATCCCGTGGTGGTTTTGTATTAGCGATTAACAACCACCAAACCCACCACAAACAAGAAAGTGAATTCGTCCATATTCAATAGTCATTCAAATCAGCACTGAAATGCAGTTACAGTATTTTTCCTTTCAGTCCCTTATCCACACATTAATGACTTTCCACGTGCACTGAGAATAAAACTGTAATTATTTTCAACAGAGTACAAGTTCTCTTACAGTAAGAAGGGACAAAAATAACTTATGCTTTAAAAAAAAGTAATCTGTACAGAAATTAAGAAATACTAACATACAACCCCTACTAAACTGCAGTACAAGTACAAAAGGAAGTATAAATCTCAAGAAATCAGAGTCACTTTTTCAACTTCTTGTGTTGGTTTTAGTTTTTTATTTAAATACTGAGTCACCTCAGGCCATTTTTAGAAAAGGATTTTTTCAGTATTCCACCGAAAAACAAAAAACAAAGGAAAAATATTTTAGCTGGATCTTCGTTGTACTATTACATCTTTTCTGGGTTTCTATTCTTTTCACTTGTTCTTAGTAGGAATGTTTTAAATTAGAATAAAGGACATAGAGGAATCTTGTGGGTAGTCAAATCTAGGCCTCCGTCACCACAGGAAACATACATAATAAAAAAAGCTCAAGCTTTTCAAGTTCCATCTTAAAAAGGTAATTACACGTCTTCCACCCCTACACAGTTGGCTGCTGTGCCAGAACCCCATTCCTCAATGGCTACTTCTTTTACCTGCACACTTTTCTCATGGCCAAACTGTCAAGTGTTATTCTTTCCTTAAACAGGTCCTTTCTATATCTGCAGAGAGCAATCACATCTTACTCTTCATTTTGCTAAGTTCCTCTTTTTTTTTTTTATTCTCCCCTAATTGAGATAAATCTTCTTTTGCTTTCTCAACTGAAAAGGTGTTTTCAAATGTTTGAATTAATCTTTTCCAAATAAGAAACAGAACGGAAGCCAGAATTTCAGAGCAGGTGCTGCCAATGTCTTTACAACAGCATTAATATCACCCTTTCTGCTGAGAACAACTCACCCAACACATTCTGCAGTCACATCTGCTTTTTCCATAGCAGAATCACTTTGGTGGCTCATAAAACACTCTGTGATTGACCAATACTCTTGTATCTGTTCCTTCCTCTGTAACTAACAACTGATGAGCCTCCAACATAGAAATTCTTGTTACTGGTCCCAAAAAAAGACAAATTCATACTGTACTATAGTTGCATCATGTTGTAAAGAATGTTACAAAATTAAAGTTTTATAAATGTTATTATTAGAAGTGTGAATAAAAAAACACTAGTAAAAATATTCAGTATCTATTCACAGGCTAGTGTGTTTGGTCACACAGGAATACTCTTGCAATCCCAAATGGAAAGCAAAATCCCTATGAAACATCACTAATAGCTTTGTTACCGTAGGTACAGTAAGGCTTGGGCTCCATAAGTTTAAAAGGAACAGCACTATTATCCCATTCAATATTAACAGAAGCTTATGTGCAATGTTAACATGTTAGACAGGAAGACCCAAAATAGCTTTTACAAGAATCTATCTAAGAAAATTTCAGCTTTGTAGAAAACAACTGGAAAACAGTCATGAATGTTCTTTGTTACAGCCATTTTCTGACTCTTACAAATAAAAGCGCAAAAGTAGTATAAAATGACAGACAATTCCCCTAACAAAAAAAAAAACCAAAACAACCAAAACCCAAGGCATCAGCTCTGGAAGTCTAACTACAAATGCAATCTGAAGACATGTTGAAGCCTTTATCAAGTTAAAAGTTAGATAAAAGATTACAAGTAAAAATTTAAGATTCAAACTTTGCTAAAAAGTGATCCTGATGAATATGATACTTTCTCATGTTAGTGGGTTACTGCAAGCACCATTTATGAAACCATTTATTTCAAGACCATTAATGTATATGCTAAGTGGAGGATAGGTATATGACTGGATGTATTTATGCTGTTTAATATTAATATCATGAGGTTCATTTTGTGACTGCCATTAACAAGACAACAGCATAAAGCAAGCACATACGTTTCTAGTAATCAACTTTGAAAAGAGCATTTCAACTCCATAAGAAAAGCAGAACTGTGTAACTAAGACCACAGAATGTGAAGGACAGTAAGGTAAGCAAAAGAATATAAAGATCTGGGGATAAAAATGTTTAGGAAAGTTTATATGAGAATTAGCTTCCTATTTGTAACAACTGAAAGTACAGCATTACAGTAATAAATGCTGTAAATAGGTTGAACTGTGATGTTTCCATGAATACAAGTCTTACAGATTTACAACTGATAACAAAAAGAAAAAAGTGTTTTTAAAAGGTGGTCCGGTCTCAAGAACTGCAAAGGCAGAGTGTAACCCTGAGAGAAGCCCCTTGTGCCAGGCCATCCAGAGGCCAGGACACCGACTGCAGAAGTCCCCAGCTCCATGCCCAGCACCTGAGATGGGAAATTTCCAGCTACACCTCCTACTCTTGTGTGGAGGCAGTGACAATAATTCCTTCTATGCTCAGGAGCTCAAGAACCTGCTATTATCAAAAATCTTTTCCAAAAATTCTTGAAGAAAGGCAGCAGGTCATATGGATTAAACCGGGAACGGCAGGGTCTGGCCTTCAGACAACCAGCTCGATTAAGAAATCTTAACAAATCTTTTTTTCCTTTCCCCTTGTCTCCCCGCCCCCCCCCCCTTTTTTTTTTTTTGAGAGATAGACAGCTAAGAGTTTTGCAAGTAGTGGGATGCAGTGTTAGGCCACAGAAAGCTGAAAGTCAAAAAAGAAAGCAGTGATATACTTTGAAATGCTGATACAATCTATCATATAAAATGATTTATGTGAGCAATCTGTACTAGAGGAAAACTAAGTTAATTATGCCATGAGAAAAAAAAAGTGTGATTGAGCAAGTTCATCTGTAGTTCAAAAGCTAGGTAGCAACGAACATTATACAAACAAGAAATAAAGTTTAATAATTCATTTATTATCTCAAATCATCACACACTGATGATTAGATTATTATTCAGGGCCTGAAGCGCCTGTTTCCTCCTTTCTGGAAAAGGAGAAAAAAATTGAATGTAATGGAGCTGTGCCAGGTGGCACAAACTGACATCAAGAGAATAAACACAGACCCACATGGCTTTACAAAGCTGTGAGCTCAGGGTAGCAACAGCAACCTTTTCTGTATAGGTAAATAACATTCAATGCTGATTAGCCAAAAGAATAAGACTGCTTTTTGAATGGGATCAAATACTGTTATAACAGCTACTCACCATGGATACCGAAGGTGGATGAAACAGCGTAATCACAAACATCAGTAGCAGATGAAGATGCTCATACCCAAGCCACCTAGCACCATCCCTCATCTGCATATTACTACTCCTACAGCTGAAGGATTGCAGAGCATTACTTGAGCATACCTCATCTGTATCACTGCAAAAGCAGCCACTCCATCCACCAATACTGCTGACAGCTTTTTGGTGAAAATCAATTGAAGTTACGCAAACTGTAGAATAGCAATCTCTCACTAACTGCTGCAACATCCGAAGAACCTGATTCTGCTAGATCTGGAAGGATAATATGATCATATCTTACCTGTAAGGAGGAAACAGTATAAGGAGTATTTTATAAAATTGCTTTTCAAATAAGATATAGATGCCAACACACATGGCACTAAAAAAACATACAAGCAGGGTACTACCACAAGTCCCTGTATATTAAATTCTACATAGCCAGAGCTCTGGGTAGACAGATGCAGTGTGAAAACACTGTCCTCGAGACATTTTAGATCACAGGCAACTGTTAAACATCCAAAATTTCTGGCAGTCCACCTTGTATCTTTTTTATTCATGTTTTAACAACAAATGCTATGAAAGCAATACAACTCCACTGAAAATAACCTGGCATACTGGCAACTTCTTGGCTCTGGTATGGAATTAATAATTTTGAGGAAACACGCAAGGCTTGATTTCCAAGACAGATATCTTCTATTGAATGAATAATTAGTAAGAGTTTGATAATTTTTCAAACACAAAAGTCTTTCTATCCTTTCTGGTCTTACGAGTAGCAGCACCTTCCAGCCAAGTTCAACCTGGAAAAAACAGCTCTGAATGTGGCATAATTATGCTAATACCATGTGTCACAGTTTTTCCTCACTTCCTACTTTATTGTAAAGATGGCAGAGCCAGGCTCTTCTCAGTAGTGCCCAGTGACAGGACCAGAGGCAGTGGGCACAAACAGAAACACAGGAGGTTCCCTCCGAACATCAGGAAACACTTTTTCACTGGGAGGGTGACTGAGAACTGGCACAGGTTGTCCAGAGAGATTGTGGAGTCCTTCATCCTTGCAGATACTCAAAAGCCATCTGGACATGATCCTGGGCCACTGGCTCTAGGTGGCCCTGCTTGAGCAGGAGTTAGACCAGATGACCTCCAGAGGTTCCTGCCAACCTCAACCATTCCGTGATTCTGTGATCCTAGCCCCCCACTATTTCCAATGCCTTCCTTTCCCCAATTTGATGGATGTTAACCATCCTTTTTCCCCCCTTCAACTTGTCTTGATATTAACCAAATTAAAGTCAGAGCAATTGTACTGAGGTATGTACAAGTTGGAAAGCCTACTTTGAGACATGGAGAAAATCTTTATGCCTGCAAGCTTGTCTGCTGTTTTTCTATTTCACAAGCTGGTCTAAAATATCATTGTTCTAAGAAACAGGACCACATGTAAGCTACATTCATTTGGATAAGATGGGAGAAGGAAAGCATGAGGGATTATCAGGTTCAGACTAGCTTACCACTACAGTTCAGTTACCTAAGTTCTCCTGAATACCAACCGGACAGGAATTAATTGCTTTCTTTTCGAAACACTTGTGACTCTGTATTGCTAAGGGATTTCGGCATCTCTGTTGGAAGTGACCCCATGTGCCCAATCTTTAGTTTGTAAATTTTTTTTTTTTTTTAAAAAAGGTTAAAAAAAAGGCAAAACAAAACAAAACATGAGGGCATTTGTACAACTGCGACCTTCACTCAACTCAACCAGATATATCAAGCTGTTGGGTCACTCATGAGCTATGACTTAACTATTTTAGTTGCTGTTGCAGATAAAAAGTATTGAAAAATTTGCACTGGATAGTACAATATTACTAAGAAAAGGGAAATGCTTTGAAACATCCTCTGATTCACAAATGGTGGAATCAAGCAGAACTCAGTTTTAAGATGAGGTCAATCAGATTCAAGAAGAGCTCACATGGCACCTGCTATAGAGATGACAATCCAGTCTGTTCCAATCCCATACTCCTACACTTTCATTGGGCTCACAATTCATATTCAAAACTGCATTCCAAACATATTTAGGTCAAACACAGACGTTAACATATTGCTGCCCTTCATTACCTCTCCCCGTCTACAAAGAGAGCTGTGGTCACATCTTGCACACCACCTGTAATTTCTGCAGTAATACGTTTGTGGATCGGATGGCAGAAAGGCCATTTGGTATGATCTGCAATATAACACTAAGGAATTCACCTAGTCCCCTCTTCTGTTCTGCATACAAGCACCAACTGCAACTATGCAGACCAAGCTACTCTGAAAACAACATGCAATCATTTTGCACACCAAAAAGGAGAAGTGAGACAGCCTCCCTTTACTTTAGCTAGCAAATATTTGCTTTCCGTGTTCTTCAGTTAACAATCATCCTGCTCCAGGTTGAAAGCAAAGGAAACAAGGTAGACCTATTAGACCAAAGTGGGGAAAAAAAGGTTAAAAAATAAAAATAAAAAACCCCCAGTAATCTAAAAATCAAGTACAGGCTATTGCTGGTGCCTATAATAGCTTTCAGAAAGTCAAATTAACACAGATTACTAGCAAGGAAATCTGAAGTTTATGTAATACACAAAATCTTGAGACTATTACCAAAAGTTATGAAGTGCTCCAAAAACTACAAATGGCCCCTGAGGAAATAATTCTAAAATAATAATAATAATAAATTAACCAGAAATCACAAATTGCATTTATTCTGGCATAAGACCTGTATATTTCTTGGAATTAAATATCTGTCTTTTTATTAAAAACATCCATGTCTGTTCATGCTGGGTTTAAAACATGAACAGAAGACATTTGCTAGATTAACACCCTTGCTATCATGTTTTAACTCTTTAAAGAATCACACAATAAAAAGTTAGCATCTGATTCTCATCAGTTCACAATGCAGTCCAAATTTTTTTTTTTTTTCATAAAAAAATATTAACTTTAATCCTCATTCATAATATAAACCAAGATGGAAAGTAAAGAGTTAAAGCTGTTTGGCAGCTGTTACTTTAACTCCTTTGGGTTTTATAATTTGCAGAGCATGTCAGTTCCTCCACCCTGGAACTTTTTTAAAACACCCAAGCAGAGGAATGTCACAGCACGATCATCTGCCATTAGTACAATAGTCAGAGATACAACACAGCAGAGGACCTCCTCCTCCAAATCTGTCACTTGTAATAAATTATGGTGTAGCCAGGAGCTGACTGAGACCAGACAGACAGAGAAATCAAAATTAAAAGAGTACGTAGAATTGGACATGACCTATATAGAAGTGATGGGTAAGGCTTAAGAGAGCAGTACGATTTCTTAGAGGGAGAAGATACGCAGAGAGGAGGAACAAGGACAGAGCCAAATGGCACTCTACAGCGAAAGGAACAAACAAGAGCACAAAACCTCGAGCGCTGTTATTAAAATGGAGCAGTTTGAGGTGGTATTCAAGCACACAACATGCAGGTTTCTTGTTAAAGGTGCTCAGAAAGTAAAGACCAACATATAGCACTAAAACCCAGCCACAGTAAAATCAGATCAGAGTCGAGGTCAGCATTGCAAGACCTGAAGGGTAAGCACCACATAGCAATCAGAGACTGTCTTTGAAGAGAATACCTAGGACAGAAGCTTCTGCACAATTGAGTAAGAAAAATAAATGCTTACATTTATAATTCTTCAAATAAATGCCCTTTTTCCCCATAAGCTCCTCTTTTCTGCACCTGTGGAGAAAGGCTATTCCATTATACAAACATCACATATCACTACATCAAGCCCCTATATCTGGGCAACACAAACCCCCTTAAAGCAGAGAAACCCAATGTGGATAGAGAAGTCAACATTTCAAGATAGATAAACTGCTACCCCATCATTTCATAACCTTGCACTAAATTTACTTCCACTAAAAGCATCCACTGCCATCAACCCCAAGCTGTCAGCAAGAACTAATGAACAGTAAACTACCCTCCGGCTCCTACTCAGTATTGCAGGATAGTAGCTCTGAAGCAGTTCTGAGCATGTCAGCCTTTGGCAAATAAGGGTGGACACATTCTTCTCTTACGGTTTATAACAGGCAGCCAAAGCCAGTAAGACACAAATGGGTACCTTTCATGTATCCTCTTCTATTTTGTTTACATCTTCCAACTATTTGCATTTTCATATGAACTTTTTTCCTCTGTTTCTACCTTATTTGCCTTTCTCTACTGCACAGCTTACAGCATTAGAAGGGGTCACAAAGCAGAACTTCTGCTATTTAGCTCCCTGGCAATGGAAAAAGGAAAAAAATGCAACAACTTGACAGGTTACAGCCTAGCAGAACCCCAGCCACAAGCTGGGGCCCTCATGCACTACTGCTCTTTACAGATACATAACAGCCAAGGAAGAAGTTACAGCGGTGGTAGGCAGTGCAAGCCCAGCATCTGCCTCGTGCAAGTACTGAGAGCAAAACAATGCGACATTTGTTCCAAGCTCACGCAGCAAGGCAAAAACAACTGCACAGCCGCCACCATTCTTCTGAAAGGAAGCCAATAAGATGATTTTGTTTTTTCATTTCCCCCAATGAGTTGACAAAATGTTCATAAGAATCATCCTTTTATTTTAATTATTGCACAGATCCATATGATCTGGATGCAGAGTTAGTCAAAAAGAAGCAGCAGTGGGGCTGGGATGAGTTTGATGAACAGGAGCACAGCCTGCTCACCGCTGTATGTTCTGCCACGCCAGCCCACGCTGAAGAAGCTGCAGTTAGTATCCTCAGTTGGCAGAAAGCCAACACAACAGACCTAAGTCTGGATGCAACGTGTCAAAAAGAATACAAAGGACTGACCACCACCACCACAACAGTTAGTAGCCATGAGATACTGCTGTGGCTGTCAAGCTAAGCAAGCTTCCCTCAAGTAGGAAAAACACATAGAAACACACTGTTCTAGCTACAGCCCCATCTATGCACATCCCTGTGTGGTAGTAAAAGGCCAGCAAAATGCCTTATTCCACCTACACATTCAGCATCTCTCTCCAGGAACCACTGAGCAACCAAATCCTTCTCAGTCATTTCTGATGGGGATTAAGAATCTGGGCAAAGAACAAGACACATGGATGAGAGTATTTCAGAAGCTGAAATACAGCTGTATTTCAAGCAACTGGAAGGACAGGTTGAAACATTGCCAAGTTGTCAGGGACAACTAACTCATGAGTAAACACCCAGGTAATACAACTTTTATAACACACAGTTGGAAACACTGGTCAGAGGGAAGTTCAAGTGAATCTGACAAAGCATAAAACGCCTCCAGTATCGCCACGAGGATGGACAGCCTCCAGAAACAAGAATCAGAAAACAACTAAGTAAGTCTTAGCACAAATCCCTGATGAACCATTCATCTCCTTCGTACTTTGGCCTGAGTGTGCTCCTTGCTCTAAGGGAGCCATAGGAGCATGCTGAGGAGGACACACGTTCATCTCCTCTGAAAGTCAAGGTGGTCACGACCATGTGAAGAAGTTACTGGCCACTCCACCAAGGCCAATTTCTACACCGCCGCTGCTGGCAACATAAGTCCTCTTGTCAAAAATAGCAAGCGTGGCAGAAGATTCAGCCACCAGGCATTCTGAAGAGATGGATCAGAGTGTTTACAAACTGTATAAAAAGATCAATGTAGAAGACACATTATATTACCTAAATATGCATAATTTTATTTGATACTTTATATTTCTGATAAACAACAGCGTATCAGTTCCAAACAGGTATACTGAGAGTACAGGAGTAGTTAGAAACCTAGAACCTACTAGTATTGATTTTCACTAACGTAACTTGCAGAATAAGACGTTATTCTGTCACGTCTACCTGTATTAAGAATATCCACAAAATTCCCACTCTCTTGTTACACAGTATTGTTGCTTCAATTGAACGTCTTACCTTACATCAGAGTAATATCATCTCAGAAGTATGGTATTATTTTTTTTCTTTGGTCACAAAGCACCAATACAGAATCACACGGGCTCTAGCACAAAGCACCACTGAGTTGGGAAAAAGAAATAGAAATACACGGAATTCACCAGTTCTATGTAAATACATCTGATTCAACACCTGGCCATTTTTTAGGGTACCTTAATACAGGTAAAAAGATACCAAGTAGGTCAGCTCTCCATTTTAATGCCAAGCGTATTTGTGTTTTTAGAAAGGATAATTTTTAATAGCATCAAGATACTGTCACAGACTAAAGGCTGAATTGTCTTGAGCTACTAGAATGAGAGAAAAAAAGTGATATAGGTTTACGTAAAAGATTTAAAAGTCTAATATTAAAATCCACTTTTTCTGAGAAAGTTGGAAATTTGTAAGAACTCCTGATAATAGTATGCAAATACCATGAAAACTGCAGGAAAAAAAGACCAGAAGCCAGTGATGCTTAATTAGAGGCCTCAACAGATTGTTTAAAAATCTTGAAAAAGGAAGTACACAGACTCATACACTCAATTAATTCACATGCCTTGTATCTGCTAGCAAGGGTTTATTTCAAATCTATTGCCCTGAACAAGAAAGAACAAACACATCTGTATACGTTTGCAAGCCAAAGCTGCTTTGAACAAAGCAAATAAGCAGAAAAGAAGACACAACTTCTGGCCACAGCAATCTAAGGACAAAATTGAAGCCAAGTATCCTGGATAACACATTAATTTCATAGAATAATGACCATTTACAAAGGACAATTGCTGTAAGTTGTTCAAAGTACAGAATATCATGCCATGAACACGTAACTGAAAATGGTGGAAAATGCATTACAGTTTTACTACTGTGAGGTAACCTTTGATTCATACCATATGGCCTTACAAGACAAGCATGTGAGCACGTCTGCACACGTGTGCATGAATACTGAGGTCTCCAACCCACAATTGTATTCATCCCAGTTTTCTAGCAGAAGTAAGAAGAAGATAGGAGGATTCCAGTAAACACTAAATTCATAGTTTTTCAGAGTCATTCAGGAAAGCTAATCATACTGATTCACTATTTTTGTCTCAGAAACTTGGTGATTAACACAAACTGAGATAAATTAAGGTATGAAGATAATACGTAGCATCAATATAATACCTAGTTATGTTTGTTCTCCTCTTTACGAGGCTTAAAAAAACCCCTAAAACCTAACAAAACCAATCGTACTAGTATCTGAATAACTCATGACAAGGAAAGGGATCAATGGATGTATCATTAAGTTCTTTTTGTTCTTCTGTATTCTGTTTCATGTGGTATAAAACATACAATAGTTTTATTTCCCCCTCAGGCAAAGAGGTCCAGTGAATGCAATACATGGCTACCTCAAAATCATGGGTCATCAGTCTGGCTTTAAATTAAAAAAAAAAAAGCTAAACCAAATATTATACTAGGAGCACAGAGAACATTATTTACAAGTTCAATTAGTTATCAGCAAACTTCTCTGAAATCAACATTTATCTGCATTGCCTCACTCTTTGAATGAAAATAGTTGCTTCTTATGGTATTTTCTGCATTGTAACTACAGACAAGTACTGACTTTTTAAGAGCACCTTGGGTTTGAGGTGTTTTATCCTCCTGCTGCTTAAGAACATGAAATGTGATTCTTGATGTTACTAGCAACATCAAGCTTGTGAGTATGTTTGAAATACAGATTTGTTTACATGACTACTTTTGAAAATGTAGGTTGTCTTCTGGCAGACTGAAATAAAGTTAAAAATTAAGCTCAACTCAATAGGGAAGGGAAGGTGAGGGAAAGAGCAAGAGGAAAAGGAAGAAGCTTCTTCGTACTTGTAGCTGGAAGCCATTCAAACTTCATTTCCTATACAGGAACTTTAACATGCCATCCTATCTTTATGCTTTTTCTTTTTGCCTTTTTTTTTTCCCCTCTCTCCTTACTATCATTATGTATATATATATTCAGAAACCAAGCTTGCCATCAATTTTGGGGACAAGTGGCTGCGTATCTACTTACAAAAAAATATCCTCAAATTTGAACATCAGTGTAGGAGGTGGGGGCTATCTGCCTTCCCAGGAAGCCGAAAGCAAGCCCAGACTGCTCATGCACCACTGCGCTGCCCACTGCCAGGCAGCCTTCTGGCTTTACCCTTTACACTCATGCAAGTGTGACAAAGAAAAACATGGAATGGCAAGAAGAGGGTGACTAAATCTGAACATTATTTCACAAGGGTCCAAGAAGAAACTGCCATGACTGACTATCAGTAGAGTCATTAAAAGCTCCCTAATCATTGAACTAAAAATGGCATCAATTAAGATCCGGCTCTTGTGTGGCTTGGTTTACTTCCCAGCCCTGACCTAGACAGTGTGCCATCTTGGTCACTGCACTTTCTCTTTACTCATGATCTTATCTTCTGCACAATAGAAATATCTTCCTCATCCTGTGACTAGAGAGTAAGCAACAAGTGTTTCTTCTTGTGCTGGTTTTGGCTGGGATAGAGTTAATTTTCTCTATAGTAGCTAGTATGGGGCTATGGTTTGGATTTGTGCTGAAAACAGTGTTGATAATACAGAGATGTTTTAGTTGTTGCTAAGTAGTGCTTTTACTAAATCAAGGACTTTTCAGCTTCCCATGCTCTGCCAGGTGCACAAGAAGTTGGGGGGGGACACAGCTGGCACAGCTGACCCAAACTGACCAAAGGTCTATTCCATACCATATGACATCATGCTCAGTACAGAAACTGGGGGAAGAAGAAGGAAGGGGGGGATGTTTGGAGTGATGGCGTTTGTCTTCCCAAGTCACTGTTACATGTGATGGAACCCTGCTTTCCTGGAGATGGCTGAACACCTGCCTGCCCATGGGAAGGAGTGAATGAATTCCTTGTTTGGCTTTTCTTGCATGTGTGGCTTTTGCTTTACCTATTAAACTGTCTTTATCTCAACCCACGAGTTCTCACATATACTCTTCCGATTCTCTCCCCCATCCCACCGGGGGTAGTGAGCAAGAGGCTGTGTGGGGCTTACTTGCTGGCTGGGGTTAAACCACGACACTTCTCCAAGGAAGATACACCCTTTTCTTAATACTAACTTTTACTATACACTCAAAATGCTGCAAGAATAACTTAGAGATGCAACCCAAAAAGAGAAAGCACTATTCTTTTTGGCAAACGTATGCATCTCCTTCAAAGCCTTTGGGCTGTTAAAAGCTCTTCTGAATTTTAACCAGATTTGGAGTAATGAAGGCTGCACTTTACTATCTCCACAAATACACACCAGAAAGTAAGCAATGATCAGCCCTGCAATCTGATACTGTCAGATACTATTTGTTCACAGCCAGCCCCCAGATGTACCAAAGCTCTTTCATGATGGACTACTTAGAGTACATCCTTACCAGCTGTTCATCTGTATAGCAGTAGACAGAATGGCATAAAGTAACAGTGAGGCAATGAAATTTCTGCCCCATGTCAGCATCACGGTCAGGAAACACTGCTGTGCATTTGTTTTTCCTCCAATTCAATCTATACCTTCTTGCAAATGCTAAAATCACCACAGTTTTGTAAGGCACAGGCATGCAGATTAAATACTACCGAGACTGAAGAAACACCTGAGAGTTTGGCCATAAGAATTTGAGCTTTAATATTTTCCACCATGCAACTAGGCTAGCGGTAAGGGAAGATGTCACTTGATCATTCTGAGTGGCTGATGCAAGACTTAATACTTGAATGCATCAGATATTAAAAAGCATCTTTGTATATGTGCAGTCATCCACGGTAAACAAAGATTCTCTACTGCTCTGAAGGAATCTACAGGGCTATCACTTATGAATAAGAGTTTGATCTTGAGAGCTTATCTACACTCTTTTTTGATTTTTCTTCACCACAGAAAAACTTATGAAAGTATGGAGTATTCACTTAAAAGCATACATTAACTTGCACATGGGAATAACCATTACCTTTCTAGGACATGATCACAAAAACTGCTCTACTCTGTTACCTAGCCCCTCACCTCTCAAAACCCAAGGATTTCCTCTGTGCAGAAGGTTAGCTTGTGACATGACACTGCTTCGATCCCCCTTCTAATGACATCTGCTGAGGGCTCACTCAGCTCTTTCAGCAGCAATAGCAAACCAGGCTTTAATGATAAAAAAAAAAATTACTGAAAGATTAACTACATGCTCACAGGTAAAATTACTAATTAAAACAAGATCTCCAGCAAGATTTTGAACATAGCTAAAGAGTGCCAAGTAGTTTTAGCTGAGGTAAAGCTTCACAGAGCAGATAGCTATTCATATCTGATCTAAAGAAGGAAGTCCTTATCTAATCAAATGTCTGGAAAAACTAATAGTTTTCAACAAGAATTTTAGTACACCAGATCCTCTTCCTTCAACAACTGATTTTTAAAGTACTTTTACTAGTTTAATATTCCAAAGACTGCTGCAGTTAGAACTCAATAGCTTGCAGCAATAAGTAAACTTGAAATTCATCCCATTAGAAGCTCTTGCTCCTACTGCTTCAGGCTGCTTGAAGCAAGTCTATTTTTAATTTTCACGTAGACTGCTAACAACAGTATTTACATGGAGTAAGTTTAATGGCATAGTTCCCTCTAAAAAGTTTTAACTAGCAGGATACTAAAGAATGAAATAACTACCCTGTAAGAACAAAGGAAATTTTAACTTTTGAAGGAAACGAGCTTCTTCATATTAAAGTTTTAATAGTAGGGGGAAAAGTAACAATCCCCACATACAGGCACTCTGCAAAACAACAAAAATAGAGCTCTCATTTCAAACATCTGTGTTCCTGGCTCCTGTAAATCATACATCATGAACCTAGAGCCTGGCTCAAACTTAAATTATTTGCCAGGACCTCGACTGCAGCACCACACGCTGAAATAAGCTGAGTTGCAAGAATACTCTGGGTACTAGCAGTAAAGCTAAAAGAGCAAGTATATTGCTGTGCTTCACTGTGTCTGTCAACATTATTACCACAAGTAGGTTTTTAAACTACTGTAATATTTGTCCAGGTCAGCATGCTACTCAGCAGGTTTCAGAACTTGCCAGGAGCACAATTCAGAGGGAAGCAAAGAGAGCAACTGTTGCTCCCATCTTGAGCTGATGCCACCATTCTGCAAACACAATGCTGCGCCTGGACAAGTTTATCACCCTGCTGCCCAGCAGCGTATTACCGCCCTTGTCTGCCTCACCCCCTGCAGACCATGAGTCCTGTCTCCAGAGCTCCTGGACCCATTTATTTCCCTAGCAATGCTTGCCCAACTCAAACAGAAACAAGAAACGGCCATGAACACTCCCTAGCAGACCTTCCTGCCAGTCTGCAGCAAAAGCACTCCAAGCCTTTCAAGATATGAGAGGGCTAACACAGGGAGGGAAGGAGGAAGGGTAGGGTAAGGAGTGAAAACTTCTTATCTCTCAGCAGACACCCTAATCTAGGAGACATCAATGCAGAAGTGCAGTAACTAAAGAAAGCAAGGCAATTATCTGGAGGAAAGTGGGAATTGCTCTGGCTGACAGACAGTTCAGAGAGGAGTGACCAGACACTGTCAGGCATCATGCACTAATTATGCCAAATTGTACATTCACGGCTAACTGACAAAAGTTACTCTACCAGAATGCTATGCTAAGTGCCCAGTACCACCCTCCACATTTCTTCAGCATTTAAATGGGCCAAAGCGCATCATTTCCCTCTCAAGCCATTTGGGACATCCAGAGAGCAGAGAAAAGATGACTCGGGTACTAGCCCACCCATTACCCTACAACTGGGAGAAACACTCATGAACACTACATCTCACAGTTCACTTGAGCTGAAACTGTGGATGAAGCTCTGTTTAAACTACCTTGCAGGGTACAAACTGGAGTATCTGAGGCAGGGACAAAAACCTGTCCTGATGGAGACAGAGACATTGCAGCTGAAAGCATCTCAAATCATCTGCCAGTACCTAGGTCCAGGTCTGCCAGTATTCACTGTTCTAATGCAGTTTTTTTGTCTACTGTAAGCAAATTAGTTTTCAAGAAATTCTTTATGCTTTTTCTTTGAGCAATGGGGTGACAACATATTTTCAGACAATAGCCGTCTCCTTTGAGCCGTAACTTTTAAAACAGTTAACTTGCTAAATGTTGTGCCCTACATCTTGTGTTATAGTTCTATAAACAATTTAATCCTGCATCAACCGGCACTGCTGCCATGAAGTTCTTGTTTTCCCTTATCAGCTCCTCTCAGCCCTTTCCTCTGCACCAGCAACAGCATTTGTATAATTCCCGATGAATCCACTTGTGGAAGTGATCCAGGTGAAGACTGAACTGGTGCGTACAGGAGTCTTCAGTTGGATAACTTCCTTGATCTTGTTTACCACATTGCTACACAAATGCCAATAAGAGAAAGCAGACAAAGGTGAGAGTAACAATGCAGCTTAATCCAGAATAAATCAACTCTTCGGAATACAAAGCTAATTAAAAACATGGAAAAAACATGTAGACAAGCCCAAACAACACTGCAAGCCTCCTTACTTGTTTCTAAACCTTTCTTTTTGTTTATTTACTCTTGGGAGTGAAACACTTAGGCTCATAAGCATAATGCTACAAAGACAAATGGTTTAGAAATGTAAATAGACAATAACTCGTGTTCAAGTCTTGAGAAACACAAGATAACCCAGCCAGGTAATCCAAGAGTGTGTGTTCCTTCACATCACTTATTACATGGTATATACTCAGTAGCTCTAAGGCCGAGCCAGAGGCTACCACCATGCTGATGAAACTTCCAGTTACAGTATCTGAGGAAGCATTCATCTGACCAAATGGGAGTACAAACAGAGTTTTCTAGGCTGCCATGCTAGTCAGTGGAGGTCCACACAGCACAATTCATCTGACCAAATGTGCTTACTCCAGGCGACAGGAATGACAGTCGGCTCCATTACCTGAAAAGATTAGATCTTCACATCTGTAAAAGGACTGTGGATGACTAGCTAAAATGTAGACACTTGCAGACTGCAAACACCTGAGTTAGGCGAGATGCCTCCTACCCTGGATGACAACTGCACATCCCTCACATGAGAAGTCTTACATTCACATATCCAGTACAGACGGAGAGATGAGATGTTTGGATCTTAACCTTTCACTTTGCACAACTGTTCACGGTATGATGGAAAGCAGGAGGGCTGGACAAAACTGCTGATACGTTAATTTCCTCCCAGCAGCAGTCCAAATACAGCATTTATGTTAATTTGTTGTTGCTTTATTATCAAGCAAGTCTCACAACATCATTTGAGAAATACTTGTTGCTGTATTAGTATACACCCTTGCTTATAAAGGATGAAAGACACCTTATACCTCTACCTCTTATTTATCTCAGCATTTACTGTCAAGGTAAGCTCCCCTTTATCGTTCAACATTGCTATTGTATTACTCACACCTACCACACAGTACAGCAGTTCTCGGCACTTCTGCAGCCAGAACTAAAGAAAACTGGAAGCATTTTGCACCTTATTGGATTCAGCTCCTTTGTTGTCCCCAAGCCAAAAGGATGCTGCTACTTCCTTCCCCTTGGCTTCCCCCCACGCTCCATTTCCTCCCTGCTAACGGCAGTTGCCGCTGTGTCTCCTCAAAGCCTGGTTCCCACAGGGCAGAGAGGCTGAGGGCGGCCCCTACAAGAGTCACCCCAAGTCCAGCAAGGCTTATGTGGGGTCCCCTCTACTGTTATGTGCTCTTGCCTCCCCGTCTGAGAAGCAACTATTACAGCAGCATTGCAGTTTTCCGCAGTGCAGGTTCCTACTCACTGACAGGGAGGCTTCACCTCCTAGTGCGTGAGGTGTACAGATAATGGATAAAGATAGGACTTCACTCCCTAGCATGCATCCACAGTATGGCACAGGCAGTGACAGCTCACAGAACTGCAAAAGTTAAGAGTAGGAACAATTAAAAGATAGTTTCGGTGTTGGATTTCCAGCGACTTTTGTGCCGTACCTACAGAGACTGCTTCTATTCAAAAACATACTTTATATCCACAGCAGTTCTGTTTAAATATACCAAATCCCACAAGCAGCTAGTGAGGGAGCCAAATTTACGGACTATACTGTACATAAATGAATGTTTCCTTCAGATCATCTCAAGATCTGTTGCTCTTCAAGCTAGCAAAAGTGACATGGGTATATCTGAACCAGAACATTGGCATTTTACATGAAATGAAAATGTAGTTCTATGTTGAAATATACTTAAGTACTACTTTCAAGGGCTCAGACTCGCCATTATGTCAAATACGATTCTGTCTTAATAATTTAAAGTAAAAGATTCAATGCACTTATTAAAAGCAACAAGAAATTACAGTATGTTCACATTCTTATGGCTCTGTATTAATGTATCTTTCCAGTTTCCAGTAAAACTAAAGATGGTATTTGTAAAAAGCATGTGTATAATGCTTGTTACCCATGCACAACAAGCCAGACATTACATTAACTGAAAACTTAATGTAAACCAGCTTACAGGAAAATGTTTCTGGAATTTCTGAAGAAAAAACCAAAAAAAGCAGCACTTAGTTCTCTTTGGTATTTCCCAAAACAAAATGTTTTAGTGTATATTATTAGCACGTATTATATTTAGTATTATTAAACTCTTTTGTTCTAGTAAATTCAAGCCTTTACACAGGCTTCTTGCCTCCCTTATTTGTGCTCCCTGACAGGTAAATGGTAAAACCACTGAGACCTGTGGGAGAGGCAGAATACTGACAGCGCAGTTCTCTCAGAAGTTGCCTTTCTTCATATCTAAAGGCAGAACTGATATATACTGGAGCAAAGGGAAATTAATCCTACAAAAAATGCAGTTTGCATAAGGTAATTCAGTGTATACAGTAACAGAAATACTGAAAGTGCGCACTTTGATTTCAAGTTGCAGGTATTTTGGAGAGATTATTTAGTTTGCCTTTGGCTGACTGGAAAAATAGCTATCTCCTTAAATTATAAGCTCAAGGTCCACGACACAATTGTATTGATCAAATGTACTAGAGTAATTTGAGATATGTGGAAAAGAAGCATCATTCCCAACCATACTGCTATCCAACAGCCAAACTTCAAGCAGGGTTGTTAATAAATGCCATTAAAGCTGAAGCACCAAGCTGCCAGGTACTGCATACCTATACTGACACGACCTACGCATCAAGTTTCCTTGCCATGCATCTTCCTCTCAGTTTTCTTCATGCACCAAGGCTGTGGCTAGTCATTGCCCACAGAAGACAAGAGTAAAAAACTAATTCGAAGTTTGTACTAACAGGAGGCAGAGTGACATTTCTGCTCCTCCATGCACCAAAACCTTTCTTAAGTTTTCCAACAAACCTAAAAGCACAATCCTTCTTCCTCCCCAGCACACAAATACATATACCCAGGCTGCTGTTAAATTAACAAGCATATGGTAAAATTGCATTTCATTGCTACCAGAAACCTCTCCTGTAGAGAGGGGACTGCTATTTGAAACCATTCACTTGGCCAGAAGTTGGCACAGAAAGCAGCCATTCCTAAAAATTTCATGAACCAGGTTCTAGTCTCAAGCAGTAAGAGGTGTCAGTGTGAGTTTAAAGAAAAAAAAAGACAAAAGAGAGGAGGGAGGGAGAAGGTTGTTTTAACCTTTGTGCTAGGTAACACATGGCAATTAACACAAGCGACAAATGACCACAGGGAAAGCCAGCATGTGGGTTTGCTGTCACTTGACAAGTGCATACATACGTTATTTAAGGTAAGTTGAATCACTTACTGCAAGGTATTACAAGCCAAAAGGGTTAGCAGAAGACGACTGCAGTTTTAAACCCTCAGCTCACCTAGGTAACTTGTTCATCTGACTGAGAGAAATCAGTTACTAGGCATTTGCAGGCATTAGTAGTTCAAGGTAAACATGAAAAAATAAAAATCTAGTGCTTACCTGGATCTGATAACGAATAAAACCAACGAATACCTCATACTCATTAAGATTTTACAACGCTATCTAGTACTAAGTAAACAATTTGCTCCTCCACTAAAATAAAACAACATCTTTTGTACTGCTTTAGAGCAATTTAGCTTTTACTCTTATGAGTCCATTTGTGGTCTCAATGAAATAAACGTTTGTATTTGAAGGTCGTTAGTAATTTGCAGCTCATTGAGAAGAGACAGTAGGGCAGTGCAAGATGAAAGAGAGAAAGACTATTTCTGCATCATCTAAACTTTATCATCATGGCTAAAGCTGCAAGCTTGGGATAACTGGCTTAAAGAAAAGCCAAGAACTTGAGGGTCTCTTCATAGCTGTTACTGTGCTGTCCAGAAAAGAAGCCTTTACAAAACGTCCAGCTGAAACGGTTGTGAAATTAGCTTTCACAATGTCAAGTAATGTAATGGCTGCTTGCAGGCAGGCAAGCAATTCCAAACAGCAGCACTCAAGCATCAACCCTCCAGTCCTCCATGCACACAGAGGAAGAAGATACTGTGGATTCTGACTAAGCAGCAACAGCTGAACTTTTATTCACCATCATACTATGAAAAAAAGTATCTGCCTGATCTCATTCTGGGATTATGAAGGTGGGATATCCTGAGCATATTCATCTACTAGAAGACTAGTCCTTGAACTGGGTGCTATTAATTACTCAAATGTTATTTTATTATTCCTAACTTCTTCGTTTTGAAGAACTAATGAAATATGAAGACCAATGAAGACATGAATTAAAACCAATACCCACTGCAGCAGACAAAAGTCATACCAGATTTCTGCGCTATATTCTAGGACTTCTCTTAAAAGAGTCTCCCTAGCATCTACGAATGAATCATCCTCGTCTTCTACTGCGAAGTACAGTTTACAGGCAACAAAGAAATTTAACCCCTTCTCAGATTACACTGATTTTGCTTACATTCCCCCTGGATTAGTGTTACCTTTTCATATAACTCTTAAATTCCTATTTGCCAAGACTCCCTAAGTTTAAAAAGGATCTGTCCATATGAAGAAAACGCACTGTGTATTTTGTCTGTACTCATCAGACAAATCACCAGTTCCCAATAGGAATGCAGCTTAAGGGTTGGTTTAGTTTTTTGTTTTAATTAAAATTTCTACACACTCATTTCAGCATTCAAACCAATTTAAGTTCTGGAATACTTGATAGAACAATTAAAAAACAAACAAACAAAAGCCACCAAAAAAATCTCAAAACCATAATTTAGTCCTCATCTGAAACACTTGTCAGGTTTTAAGTATTTGAGAGAAGTTAAGGAGGTAAAAGCCTTACCAATTCTAAAGTGTACCTTCATGGACTTCTAACAACTTCACTGCTGGGGCTCTAAGCATCAAACTGACAAAAATGAACAACTCATCTGGGTGGATTTTAACATATTAAAGAAAATAAGTTACTGAAACTTAGAGGGCACCTCTGTGATCTTCAGAAGCCACAACAGAACCTGCATAATGAATCAAATAAGGTAACAGCGTGCCAAAGCCATCCAGTTTTCTAAATAGGACGCTAAATGCAGAGCTTAATTACCAGTACTTTCCATATTCACAAATTATGTAATCAGTCTGGCCGAGCAGAATTTGAAGCTGGGACTGAACATACAGCTGAGAGCAGCTAAAGAGAAATGCTTGATGCAAAGCATTGCTCCTCATCCCTTCCTTAACCAGAACACCGACTACAAATCCCACCTTCAAATAGCTCCAAATCCAAGACCTATTTATTTGCTCTGTTAACACAGGCATGGAACACCTTAACTGAATCTCATTTAATCTCTCCCACCACGAGGAGGGCTCTCTGCCCTAGTCTCTTGTAACCTGTCCAATAATAAAAATTGCAGCTGAAGCAATTACTCCCTGATGGCATCCTCTGGCTTTCTCACCTCCACCTTTATTCCAATTTCTGTTTTTTTCACTAGTCTCTTCACAGCCACAAGGGGAAAGTCAGTCATCTGCAAACATCCCTGAACTTCAGCAATGGCCCTTCACCTGTAGCTACAACTATCACCTCGGTGCTAAAAGGGCAGGAGAGAAAAACAGTTGGTTTAGGTTTTACAACCATTTAGCACTTACTGTGCTCAGTATACAAACAAGGAATGTGCCTGGTACTAAAACTCTTTTCCCTAGAAGATGTTCACACCTGATGATTAGGAACGTGTTCAATGCTACAAGCTGGCATTGCATAAACTTTCAAAAAAGACTCATGCATGGTAAGTGGCTGGTAACTAGTGAGCAGAATACACTTCAATATGAGATTAGCTCTACATATCCACTTATCAATGTACATGTCCAAAGAGTAAAGATTGGGCTCATAATTAGACTTTGGAAAATGATGCTATCTATGAAAACTCAGATGTTCTTACACGGAGGATAAAATTAGACCATTCTATTTAGATAGAAATGTTCTCTACTCACTGACATAGCTGCTATTACTTAATCAGCTATCAGGCTTGATGTGGATGTAGCAGCTATAGAGAGAAGTCTTTCCACATACCATGAATTGAGCTTGACTACAGAAAATGAGATCAACAGGGCAGTTGAAAGGCACTAGTTTTGCCAATACCTCACCACTTTGATCACATATATGAAAGAGATTTTCCACATGAAACAGAAATTACAACAGATTTTTATATTACCTTGGTACCTGAAGTGCTAGCTTCAAGGAATGAACACAGTTCTGTTCTTCCAGCACACCTACCAATAAACAGTATAGTCCCAAGTTTACTGGCCTTTGAGTTATAGTTTAGTACTTCCTATTCCAGAACTGCTATTGTTTTGTCCTTAAAAAAGGCAAAATCTGACATTACATTTGATGTCAGATTACCAAGTGTGGTAGGTTTTGCTACAAGATACCAATACCTTTTGAATACTCTGTATGAGAGCACAGGCCCACCTAGATCTTAGTATACCGCAAATACAACCACGAAAGAAAGAGTTCAAAGAGGTTACTTTTAACATTTTCCTTCTTGTCGCAAGCATCCCTTACCAACATGTGAGACAGGAAAGCTTAGAGGAAACAGGACATAAGCGTACTCTTTGCATGGTGTACTTCACCCCACCACAGCAGGAAGGACGCTGCCAAGCCATCGCCACGAAGGCTAAGCCGGCATACGATCTCTCATCCCTGATGACACATTTAGCCACTTGACAACACATGCCACAAAGCTAACGCTGACCATGGGGGAGGGCGCATTTCCTCCTCGCACATTTCATACCCTTAGGTAGACAAGTTTTCTGCTTCCTAACATAGCCGTGGTCCCGACAGGCAGGCACGATGCTGCCGCAGGATCCCTTGTCGAGTCCGGCGGGAGGAGGCCGAGAGCGGGGCTGCCCTCCTGCCACCACATGCAAGGCCGAGGGCCAGCGGGGCACGGGGGAGTGCGTCCCCCCACCGAGCTTCCACAGGGGGTGAGGGCTGGAGGGCAGGTGCACCTCGCCGCCGAGGGGACGCCTCACCACGGCACCTGTGAGGATCAGGGCAGAGCAGCCCACGGCAGGACCCTGGCCCGGCCCAGGAGCACCAGAGCTGCCCCAGGTGCCGGGGGAGCGGCCGAGGCCTCCCGGGGGGCTCGGGCACTGCCCCGCTGCGGCTTCTGCTCCCGCCCGGGCGAGGGCGGAGGGGGGGAAGACGACCCTGCCCGGCCGGGGAAGCGTCTCTCCCCGGCTGCCGAGGGGCCCAGCGGCCGCCCGGCGCCGTGACAGGCCCCTGCCCGGCCGGGGGGCAGCCCACCGCGCCGAACAAAAGGCCCGGCCGAGGCCCGGAAACGTCCCGGGGCGGTGGGCCGAGCCGCGCCGCCAGCCCGGGGGGCGAACCCGCAGCCCGACGGCCCCGCACGGCCGGGGGCAGGGCCTGCGGCCGCCGGTACCCTTCAGCTCGCCTCTCACCGCCGCGTCGGGCCCTGCAGCGGGCACGGCGGGGAACCGGGGGAGAAGGACGCAATGCAACAGCTCCGGCGGCGCTGAGGGAGGGAGGGGGCAGCACAATGAGGCCAGCGGCATCCCCTGCCCCTTCCGTTAACAAAAGCTCCCCAGCCGCGGGGCTTGCACCCGCCTCCGCCGCGGGGCTGCCTTCACCACCCCGGGCCTAGGGGGGGTCTGCAGCGGGCGGCGCCCCCGTTGCGCCCCGCAGCCGCAGACGGTGGGAGCCGGGAGAGATCTCGCATCGCCGCCCCCCGCCGAACCCCCGGCCCGGCCCCCCCAAGTTTGCCGCTGCCCGCACAATGCAGCCCCTCGCCGCCCCGGGGGCCACCGCACAAAGCGGGCGAGTCCCGCCGCCCTTCCCGCACCGACCTTGAGCCGCCTCGGGCGCCCCTAAGGTTTTGGTCACCGCCTTCCACACGTTGCAGCCCAGCAGGCAGAGGAGAAGCGCCGCCGACCTGCTCATTTCCACCCGCCGCCGCCAGCCGCCGCCAGGGAAGGAATCGCCGCCGGAGCCGCTGCCCGGAGGAGGAGGAGGAGAAAGAGCCGCATCAGGGGCTGGCCCGCTCCGCGCCTCCCTCCATGTTGCCGTGTGCTGCCCCTCCTGCTTTCTCCGCCTGCTGCATTGTCGTCCCGCCGCTGCGCCCCGGCCTCCGCGTCCCGCGCTGTCCCCCCGGGCGGGCGGGCGGCGGAGGCGGGGCGAAGGAGAGGCGCGAGTGCTCCGCGGCCCCGGCTGCCTGTCTGGTTTTATTTTTTAATTTTTTTTCCCCCGCTTATTTTTTTTCCCGGTCTCCCGGCAGGGGCAGCCAGGCTCCGCCGCCCGCTCCTTAACCCTTTGCGGCACCCCCTGCCCCGCGCGGCGGGCCCGGCGGGACAGCGCCCCCTGCCGGCCGCGCCCGCCCAGCCCTGCCCTCCCGGCCCGCCGCGGGGCCACGGGCCGCGGCTCCCCGGCGAGCAGCGGGGCCGGCAGCGGGGCCTGCCGGGCGGCCTTGCAGGCCCCCGCCGAGCCTCGTCGCGCCGCAAGACCGGCTGCCGCCCGAGGGCAGGCCCGTGGCCCCGGCGGGCAGCCCGCCCCCCCCGCCAGGTGCTGCCGCGCTTACCTGCCGCGGGGGGCCGGGTCCCGCCCGGCCGCGCCCGCCGCCCTTTCTCTCTCTCTCTCCCCCCCCCCCCCCCCCCAAACGGCTGCAAAATGGCCTCCTCGGTGGTACTGTCCCCCGCCGCGGCGGCTCGCTCGCCTTCAGCCACAGCCCAGCGGGAGGGACAAGGGAGAAGACGGACGTGGTGGCTTATAATGGCACGGCTGAGACGTGTCGAGTCACAGGGTCCCCCGCGGCCCAGCCGCCGCTGCCGCGCATGGCCCCCCGGCCTGGTCCCCTGCTGCTGATGTTGTATTTAAAGCGGGGTTTTTTGGAAAAAAAAAAAAGACAACCAAAGAACAACAGAAAATGCATCCATCTACTGGGTTTTATACAAAATTGTTTAAAAAATGCTATTACAAACTGCACAAGAAAGGCGAACTTTGGGGTTGCAATGCCAGCATTGAAGGCCGAGGTCAGCCACGGCCCTGCCAGGGGCTCGCAGATTCCCTGGGGACGCTGTGCCATACAGGGCATGGCAGAAGTGGCACTGTGGAAACTGTAGCAAGGGCAGGGACAGTCTCCCTGGGGGCTTGCTCACTGGTATATTTTGCACCATCTGTAAGAGCATCTCTTGCTGTACTTTTCTCCAGGCCAGCGGAGACAGAATACAAGGCCACAGCACTCATGCCTCCCTTCCTGGGCTCTGCTGAGCATTATGCTTCCTAGGGAGGGAGAACAGGCGCTCCTCATGTTTCCCCCAGCGCAGAGATTGCTGCTACAGACAGCTATTATGGCAAGTCTTTACACAGCTGTGCAAAGCAAAGCCTCTGCCCCACTGGCTCACAGATTTCCCACGATCTGCTCCCAAACACTGCCAAGGCTTCAGTTTGCCTGTAAGACTGAAGTCTGTGTACCTACAAGTTTAATCTCTCACAGAAGTGTCTTAAAGCTTCAGGTTTTATTTGTAACATCTATTTTTGAATAAAATCTGCCATAAAAATGCAATACATTATACATTTATTTTTAGAAAGCAGTACAGTTGTTTACTTTGCCACGTCAGTATTTGACCAGACTAGCTGTACCACGAGCTACAGGTTGTTCCTTTTATGAATTTTATTAAATTCTTGTGCCCCAGAAGTGTTAAAACTGATTTTCCCGTTCCTCTTTAGAGACAGTCCAATTGATTACAATATATTTCACTCTGGTTTTACCATTAAGTTGTTCAAATACATTTTCTGAGTGTTGATAAATACAGTGTAGACACTGCAACTTTATCTTTTTATCCTGAGTATTTGGAGGATTTATTTGTAAAGCTCAGTCCTATAAGAAAAGTAGGTACAAAAAGGCTATTCAGTTCACAGAGGAGACCAAATGTGCAAATACAGATCATCTGATCTTACTCCTGCTTATCATAAAACAAAGATTTCAATATTGTAAACTCATGTCATGGCTAAACAGTTATCATGTAGCAAGCATGGTCTGAAGAGCCCAGTGGATTTATAACAAAACTGATCAAAGTTTAGGCACATCACAGTGTTAGTGACTGTGAGGCAACTCCATCCTAAAGAAAGAAGGTTGGCCACCTGGTAAATAATCACATATTATATAACATCTTTTTTGAGATCCCATTTCCCTTTCTCTGGATGTCCATGGATTTAAATTAGCATAAATAAGATGAGCTCATAGCTAGAAACTTATATAAAACCTATTTCTGTCCATAAGGAAAGCTAGAGCAATTTGTTACAAAGAGGAATACGCATTTTCCTGAATATAGTTGTATTATTTTCGCAGAAAACAGATACCATGGTCCTTGCAACATCAGTGGATAACACATAATGATTGGGGCTGGGAAAGAAATGAGATATTGCACTGAGAAATAGGCTATTGCACTGAATTTTGTCTAGAATTTACATTTAAGAAAGCAGAAAGCCATTTACATAGGCCCTTCCCTTAATAATCTTTTACAAAAATAGAAAATTTTGCTTTATCACTAGTAAACAAATGGTCTGTTTTAAGACTTGGTTTTAGCTACATTTGCTTACTTGATCCATTATGCAATGGGTTTACAGTTCAAGCAAAGGATGTTTCCTAATTCATACTACAAGCTACAGGCATATGAAAGGTTAACTTTTCGTCACTGCCTTTTTCCTTCAAAGAAGAAATAATACTACTTGGAGCCCCTCACCGTAGCACTTTCCCCTCTCCTGTGGCTGTGCATTGGGAACTACCACAACTCCCTGGAATTACAGACTGCTTTGGCCTTCCTGTGTTGTTTTGCTACCAAACTTGAGTCAGCTACCTTAAAGTTATGAAATTCAACTTTATTAGGTTGGTGGTCTCATAGGTTTTGGGTTTTCTTAGCCTGGGAAATATAGCTCACCTATATGGATTCCATGACTAAGAGATGTCATCATATGACATCTACCACTTCACAAAAGCCAATTAGACATGAAGAAAAGATAAAAGCTCTTCTGGAAGTGGTTATTCACAAAGCTCTTGTTTTCAAATTATGTATAAGTTAATATCTAGATCTTGATATTACAATATCCCATCTAACAATAACATGGCAGAGGATGAAAAGAAAACCTGTATTTTTTCATCATACTCCCATAAATATTTTGACCTACTGAAGTGAGACGTGGATACCTGATCCCAAATAGGCTATGCAGATTTTGAAAACACAAGCTATAGATAATGCCACACACTACCCGCATTAGCCCTCTTTATTGCAGCCCAGATATCCTTATAGACTATGCTGGACACACAGGGCTTGTCTCCTTCCTGAATAAGCTAAATTTATATATATAATTACATGGTAGCATTCTCATAAATGCACCCATTCATGTCATGAAACTGAGATATTCCTCCAAATAGCTTCTCTTGAAATGATCTTTTCTCCTTTGCTTCAATGAGCACTTAAGTATCTAACGCTAACATATTGGTAATGCCATTGATTCTTGGATGAACACTCCCTGTGACACATGGGATAGTTCATGTCTTAGAGCTCGATTCAAATCCTCCTCAAACTTAAGCAAGTATCAGTTTTACTCGTCACCTTTTCATGCCTTGTTTGCTGATACGCATTGGCTAGACACCTTTAAAGAAAAAAAGGAGCCAATTTACTGCAGCCTGAGTAAACGAGGAGAGGTGTCAGTAAATAACATTAATACAATAATATGACCTAAGTCAGCCTCTAGTGAGAGCTCAGCTCTCACTCTGGTCATACATGACCCAGCAGCGTGCCCTTACAGCAAAGGTGGTGAATGGTATCCTTAGCTGCATTAGACAACGTATTGCCAGCAGGTCAAGGGAGGTGATCCTTGCCCTCTACTCAGCACTGGTGAGGCCACACCTGGAGTGCTGTGTCCAGTTCTGGGCTCCCCAGTAAAAGAGTGACACAGACATACTGGAGAGAGTCCAACAAAGGGTCATGAAGATGATGAAGGGACTGGAACATCTCTTCTATGAGGAAAGGCTGAGAGAGCTGGGACTGTTCAGCCTGGAAAAGAGAAGGCTCGGGGGGGGATCTTTTTAATGTATATAAATACCTGAAGGGAGGGTGCAAAGAGAATGTAGCCAGGCTTTTGTCAGTGGTGCCCAGTGACAGGACCAGAGGCAGTGGGCACAAACAGAAACACAGGAGGTTCCCTCTGAACATCAGGAAACACTTTTTCACTGGGAGGGTGACTGAGCACTGGCACAGGTTGCCCAGAGAGGTTGTGGAGTCTCCATCTGTGGAGATACTCAAAAGCCATCTGGATGTGATCCTGGGCCACTGGCTCTAGGTGGCCCTGCTTGAGCGGAGGGGTTGGACCAGATGACCTCCAGAGGTGCCTTCCAACCTCAACCCTTCTGTGATTCTGTGATTTCTATTCAGAAAGAATACTTGAGCCCTAGTACTCGAGGTGCAGTGGGAACTAGATGGCTGGACCTATTCCAACGCCAGGGCAGGAAAGGAAATTTTTCCTTTCTACAGCATTTCCTATTTGTCCATTCCACGCTGAGGCTACACATTGTACATTTTTACATTGTACAAACAATGTAAATTACATTTTAAATTGTACAAACAAACAAATTTCCAAATATTTGACCATTCAAGTAATGCATACTAATGTACTTACAACATGATTAGCTATTAATGAGGCTCTCTGTACCAATCATTAGTAGACAGACATGTTCAAAGAGTGCCTTGAATAGTATATGGCTTACTTTGAGGTTAGGCTTATAGTTTAAATTTTCAAATTTCTATGATGAGTAGTTTCACAGACACTTTTGACTGGTATGGTGAATATGCTTAAGCAAAAATTTGGGCTAATTAGTTCTTTTCTATTCTCTCGCACAGTCTCTAGTACAGTTTTTCTTGTGGTATTATTTCCGTGTACACAAATGTGAATTATGAAAGCAGTGCTCAGACAGCCAATGACAAGTCTATAATGGATTAACAGTTAAATATTTTCTATATGGCAAATGAATTCAGTGAACCAAGAGGTGCAAGTATTTGTAGTAAAGTCCTATCTCTAGCAAGCTGTTATCTAGCCTTTCTGGTTGCTAGTACCGGTCTGTGCATTTGAGAATAGCTTTGACTTTTATCATTTCTAGCAGAGTCCTTGTTTACCAGTGCACGAGTTACTTCACATATGGAAGATCACACAAAACTAAATCTAAAAAAAAAAAGTGAATGTCAAGAGTACAAAGCCCTGAAGATTTTGCAATGCTCCTGGTAAGCTGAGCCAGCTACTGATTATGTGATATTCAACACTTCACATGAAAACTATAGAAGCTATTTTGTCCTGGAACTTTCAAAGAGAAAAGCAAAGTTTTATGGCCAGGACAACAATAACTTCCTATCCTTACCAGAAATCTAGCAGTGTTTGAGTACAACTGTTGTTTTAGTTGTAGCCATGCTGAGTGTGGATACCAAAACATAATACTATCTTTGGCATAAAAATCTTTTACCCTGAAGATCTCAGATCATTTCAATATTGACATACACATGCTGTGCTATTAATATGAAAGTCAGCTAGTGCCTATACGTGCTCATAAGGTAAAGAAACCTTTGCCTAAGCAAGACCTAAGTACTTGTTTACGTAGGGAAGTCAGTGTGGAACAGTTATGTGTGAAATACATCCCCATACCTGACTGCACACTAAATCCCTTGGTAGACAACTGCATGTGGACCAGCTCAAGGCTTCAATAAATATTAGAGCCAAACATAGGTTTCACTGCCCTATTTCTATATTAAATAAAGCAATATTTATCTTGTGGGAGCTACCAGAATAGGACTAGGCTGCGATTAAAAAAAAAATCTGTAAGCATTGCCTAAAGATTGCAGAAGAAAGGCTGGTAGGGAGTCTTGAACTCAAAATGAGGATCTTAGGAGGCTGGGCTCCAGCAGCTGAGAAAGGACTGGGAGACAGAAGTAGATCTGAAGCATGGATGAAAGGATGACTGAGGCATCAGTGGGCTTTGGGTCAGGGAAAGGAAGGATGAAGGCTGCGTGCGGTCTGTGGAAATTTTGGGAGCTATGGGAGATACCACCATCTGTGAGCTTGTGCCTCTCCCTCCAGCATGATCTGCTCAGAAGATGAGCAGATCCCTGCTGTCTTCCTTCCCAGATACCTTCTCCCTCTTAGAAGAAAGAGCAGCCTCTGCTCCTGTCGAGGGAGAAAACACATGAAGGTGAAGAGCAGGCTCAGGGCCAAGAGCAATGGAAAGGGAGAGCAGCATGAGGGAAGAAGCAAGAGTAGTGACTGCCACTACCAGCAGATCGCAGACTCCCCTTCAAAGTGGCCACTGTCCCTTCCACCCCAGCCCTTCCCTTAGCAGGAACAGCAGCAAGTCTGGCCCTGTGTGTAGTTACAAAAAACGAAGTCCACTTCTGGGAGCAGTGAGCTCTGCTTAACCCCGTTGGCAGGTGAGCTGTGAGGAAACATGTGTCCCTTACTGGGGTGAATGGCAGCTCCTGTAGATTGCTGCCCTGGGCAGCTGCCTACATCAAAACCTAGTTTTCTCTGTCAACACTGTTTGTGCAAAGCCTCCTTAGAATAGCTGAAGCACAGTGTTTGTACTTCCCTGAAGACTGAAACAACCAGCTGAATGATACTTAATCTCTCTTGGAAGAAGAAAAGGCCTGGACTGACCCTAAGGACTCTAAGGAGTCTAGGGCAGAGGTTTTCAGAAAAAAGCTCCATATACTGCTGTTCAGCATTTCCCAGAGGGGAAAAGGCAAGTTCAGAAATACTGTACAATAACCTATCACTTTTTTGAAGCGACCCATACTTCTGCCGGAAAAACATTTGGTAGAAGCATATGATGAAAAAGGCTTCCAGACATTAGTCTGCCAGTCCAATGTAGAAATGCCAGTCCTGGTACCTAGCTATTTCCCAGTGATAATACATGTTTTGGCAAGCCAGGCATGGATACTTCAGTTTGCAGCCACCGAGTTAGGGCAGAATATATTCAAGTGTGCAGCAGCTGGAATTCTCTCCGTAAAACATGGGGAGATGCTAAAATCCACACGTGGGGATACAATTAAATCATTATTTTATAAATTAAGAAGTTTTATAAGAGCAGAGGACAGGCCAGAGAAGGCGTATAGCCTTGTGGACAGTTACTAACAACAAACAAGCGAGAACCCACTAGCGCTAGGCTGAAGAGATTTCATTTAATTGAAAGACAAAACATTAAGATAATCCAAAATTAGAACACTGACAAGCAAATCAAGGTCTCAGTATCTGACCACAGATGCTCTAAAACAGAACTGTAGTTATGATTCTTTTTAACCTCTGCCAGTTCCTGCTCCGGTTCTCATTCAAACATACAAAACCTTAGTGTTGCTTAATGCTGAGAGGCTAAGCATGTCCTGGTCTTAAGATTCACAGAATCACAGAATCGTATAGGTTGGAAAAGACCTTTAAGATCATCAAGTCCAACCGTAAACCTAACACTACCAAGACCACCACTACACCATGTCCCTAAGCACCTCATCCAAACGTCTTTTAAATACCTCCAGGGATGGCAACTCAACCACTTCCCTGGGCAGCCTCTTCCAATGCTTGATAACCCTTTCGGTGAAGAAAAATTTCCTAATATCCAGTCTAAACCTCCCTGGCACAACTTGAGGCCATTTCCTCTTGTCCTATCACTTGTTACCTGGGAGAAGAGACCGACCCCCACCTCTCTACAACCTCCTTTCAGGTAGGTGTAGAGAGCAATAAGGTCTCCCCTCAGCCACCTTGTCTCCAGGCTAAACAACCCCAGTTCCCTCAGCTGCTCCTCATAAGACTTCTGCTCCAGACCCTTCACCAGCTTCCTTGCCCTTCTCTGGACACACTCCAGCACCTCAATGTCTCTCTTGTAGTGAGGGGCCCAAAACTGAACCCAGTATTTGAGGTGCGGCCTCACCAGTGCCGAGTACAGGGGCACGATCACTTCCCTACTCCTGCTGGCCACGCTATTTCTGATACAAGCCAGGATGCCATTGGCCTTCTTGGCCACCTGGGCACCCTGCTGGCTCATATTCAGCCAGCTGTCAACCAACACCCCCAGGTCCTTCTCTGCCTGGCAGCTTTCCAGCCACTCTTCCCCAAGCCTGTAGCGTTGCATGGGGTTGCTGTGACCCAAGTGCAGGACCTTGCACTTGGCCTTGTTAAACCTCATACAACTGACCTCGGCCCATCGATCCAGCCTGTCCAGGTCCCTCTGCAGAGCCTTCCTGCCCTCCAGCAGATCAACACTCCCACACAACTTGGTGTCATCTGCAAACTTACTGAGGGTGCACTCGATCCCTTCGTCCAGATCATTGATAAAGATATTAAACAGATCTGGCCCCAACACAGAGCCCTGGAGAACACCGCTTGTGACCGGCCGCCAACTGGAGTAAACTCCATTCACCACCACTCTTTGGGCCCGGCCGTCCAGCCAGTTCTTTACCCAGCGAAGAGTACACCCATCCAAGCCATGAGCAGCCAGTTTCTCCAGGAGAATGCTGTGGGAAACAGTGTCAAAGGCTTTACTGAAGTCTAGGTAGACAACATCCACAGACCTTCCCTCATCTACTAGGCGGGTCACCTTGTCGTAGAAGGAGATCAGGTTGGTCAAGCAGGACCTGCCTTTCCTGAACCCATGCTGGCTGGGCTTGATCCCTTGGTTATTCTCTACATGCCATGTGATAGCACTCAGGATGATCTGCTCCATCAGCTTCCCCAGCACCGAGGTCAGGCTGACAGGCCTGTAGTTCCCCGGGTCCTCCTTCTGGCCCTTCTTGAAGATGGGCATCACATTTGCTAATCTCCAGTCAGCAGGGACCTCCCCAGTTAGCCAGGGTGAGACTGCTGGTAAATGATGGAAAGGGGCTTGGTGAGCACTTCTGCCAGTTCCTTCAGTACTCTTGGGTAGATCTCGCGTGGATTCAGTTCTTGTATACCTGAAAACATAGCACCATGTATAATGCATCAAGTGCACACACACACACAGAGTTGTTTTCCTCTTTACTGCATTCGTTTCAGATTTTCTGTATCACTAATCCTAAATGTCCAATTAAAACACCGACAGCTCACCTCCTCCCATCCCCAAATGGAATTACTTTGCACATTTTGTGACTGGCAAGGGTTTTTTTTAACCTCTAGGGTAGTTATGTTTTCCAGCTTTTTCCTGCATTTCTGAAAGCTGAGTTTAAAACAAACAACAAATATCTGAGAGTCTCAGATGAGCACCTGACTCTGAGAGCTAAGGATTTAGTAAGAACACCAACATAACAAAATGCTCAATAAAATAAGAAAAGGCGGCAACATTCATACTAAGGATTGTTATATAAGGTTAACACAGACTGTAGTTAAGAGGAAGTTGTTATTCAGCTCAAAAATCCTTCTTTTCCCTTTTCTGTTATTTATGACTCCATTTAGCTGAAGGGATGACCCTATCATTTGGATACAAGCTAGGAGAACTTAAAACTTTCTCTGGAGAAGGCTTGATTTAAACTTTGCTAGACACTACTTACATGATTGTCTGAACTGCCACAAAGCTCTTATGATACAACAAAAAATATGTCAGATTTAAAGAAACGGAACTATCTTTGTGCTACATCAAAGGATGACAAAAGCACACCAGCAAAATAGAAGCTTTCTAAAGTGTCATTTGGGTGTAATGCCTTACTAAAACCACTGGCTTCCCTAAAGCTCTTAATGGCTTTTGACTAAATTTAAGAGCCTCCACTCTCTATTTAATCACCTTGATGAAATACACTCAAAGCAGTTTAGATCCCAGTTTCTCACTACTGAGTCACACGGTTGCTCGCAGTTGTCTCCCCCCGTGCCACCCCAGCAGTACAGCTCTTCTGGAAGTTGATGGAGATACAAACACCCGTCCAGGCACAGCTCTGTTCAGGGAGTTTGTGGGTGCCTGTGCTTCCCTGTGCTTGCCAATGACAGTTCCTTCTGTTCTCTCCCTTTGAGTGAGCAAAAATAAAATGCAAGAGAGTCTTGCTTAATGGCCTTGAGCTGTCATTAAGAAGTTCTGTACAGATTTTAGTCTTTCTGGAAAAAAAAAAACCCAAACCACTTTATAAATCAATACAAAACTGGCAAACATTGTTCTCAGGTGCCATAATCTTAGCAATATTTTAAAAACTGAATTTCACTAAAGTTGTCCAGTCAGTTGTATCAATCTTCTTCTTTCTCTGGCTCCCTTCCTCCCGTCTGCCTGTTACCTCTGCTCTCAGACTTCTCACCCAGGACACTTCACTTATTCTCATGGTTTCAGCTACTGCCTACATTATCAAAATCTCATTTATCTTTCTACTCCAACTTTTTGTTACTTCAACCTGTTAGTTTCAAGCACATCAGCTTTACAATTGGAAATTATAACCCTCTCAAAAACCTTGTCCTTTCTTTTCTTATTTAAAACCTGCTTACTGTTACCTCTCACCCATACTTCTAAACAGCACTTCCCTTTTTTTCTTTCTCTTTCTTCCCATCTGTTTTATCTCATACATTTATCACAGTTTATCTTTCTAAACTTTACTTTATCCTAAACATGCCTACTGCCAGTCTTGTTCAAGCAGTTTTCCCTCATCTCAATTACTATAGGTCCCCCCCCATCCACTCCCACCTTCCTACTCCAACCTCTTTCCTACTTTAATCTAAACTGAGGAATGGTTCTTTTTGACTCATCACAATTCACCCCTTATGTTTGTTTGGTGTCAATACACCTGCTGATTCAAACAGCCAACGCTGCATCGGTTTGATTCATGGTTTCTTCATAAGAACTGGAGACTTACCATTTTTAAAGTTTGAGTTCAGGTTTTTTCAAATGCAGTTACGCAGCAGCTTACAAATAATTCACAGTTATCGGTAATTTACAAAGACAGAGAATCGTATTGTAATCCTGGAGCCTCTGTGAAGTATAACCTTCCAGGGTCTTATCTAAGCTTGACTTTTAAAATATTTCAGGTAATCATTTAACCATATTACGGCGCCAGTCCTTAATGGAAATAATTTTTGGAATATTTTAATTTTATCTACCTAGTTAAAAACAAAATATGGAGGCAATTATTGATATAATTTTTCTCAAATGACTGGTTTGCTGCATCTGATTGCCACACACATCCCATCACAGCTTAGTAATCTCTTAGACAGCTACAGCTGTGCCAGCAAATGCAACTAGTTTCTTAGCTCCCAAGGGCTCAGCTTTGAATTAGCTAGTGCTAAACAGTGTCCCTCCCACCACAATTAACATGAGGCACATTGCAACATTATTTTTTTTCCTTCTGTCACTACACTCAAGCTCATTATTAATGTCTTCAGGCTCACATAGAGTTTGCTACCAAGTTGTTTCATGTGACAACATGTTTCAAGTATTAGAGTCTACAATATTAATATGTGGAAACTGCTTGTTTTTTCACATGTATTTATGCTTATAAATGGTTCTGATGGTTTACTTGCTATTATTCTGAGTCTTATGATTTTCAGAGCTCATTGTCTCAGGAAGCATCTTGGTGTACTTGTGCCTTTTCCTTGTCCTGCCATCTCCCATTATTTTGGAAGTAACCAAAAGCGAAACCCATCACCCCTAAGATTTTGCCATTCCCTGCAACCTTTATGCATGGAAGTAAAGATAGTCACAGTTGTGCTGTTTTCAGGTTGCCCCTGAAGACCCCGAGCGCACCCGTTCTCTGTGCATAGCACAGAGGGAGGAAGCGATGGAAATGAGAGAGGACATGTGAAGCAAAGGGTCAAAGGTGCATCTGGCAGGGAAGGAAGGCAATGTCAGAAATCTGCTGGAGGAAGGTGACCAAAGGACTGATGAGCAATGTACGTGTTCATCACTTACATTCCCCTAGTGTCAGCTAGGGGAAGAAGAGATGACAGTGTTCTCTATGCCGACTTAGGAGAGAATTAACTTAGTCCCCACTTTAGTGAAAGGGAGAGAGCAGCTCTTTCACTATGCATTTAAAATACAAATGACAGAACTGAAAATGAAGGGGGTTCACCTGAAGACTAAAAAATTAAAAGGCTATTCATTATTATATTTAAATACTCTTCCTTGTTTTGTGGTCCACTGCTTTTCTTTTCAAAGAAAAGAAAAGTGCACTGAGGCCGAACATTTTATGTAGTCTAGATTTAGCAAAGAAGTTAATTACCATGCTGGCAAATATTTATACACTTGTGCCAGGACTTTTCCAGGTCAGGTTTTGCATATCTACCCTTGTATTTCCCTGTATACTTATTAGAAATGCACAGAACTCTGTCTGCACTGTTCTCTCCTTTTCATTTTATCCCTATATTTGTCCAGAGCGTGTAGATATGGCTGAACAGTCTGTTCATTTGAACTGCGATACTTTTCACTGTAAGTTTGCATTATACTTGATATACAGTAGATCACATCATTGACTGAAGCACAAATACAGAACCCTTCACTGACTGCTAATTAAACCTGACATCTGTGCTGTTGATTACAAATGTACCAGAATTGAACATTTGCTCAAATTTTTATTAAATGACACAAAAAAGATAGGAGAGCGGTTATTGTCTCAGTTGCTATCTGAGAATGAGCTCTTCCCATTCTTTTGGAGGACTGTCTGTCTGAAACAGATGCCGCTACAGATTTCCAAGGGAGGGGAGCGTGAATGAGAGAAGGAGCATCTGCAGGTGGTTTTGCCTGAATTACTCATCATCTGGAAAAGACACAGCTTAAGTAGCGTGCAAGATAAACACAGTGAAATGCGAAATACTGAAATGATGGGCAGGACTGTATTATTTGTCTCATGAGTGAATAAGACCAGGCATCGTAATTCATCAGAAATGTAACTGGCTGGGAGGGACTCATTTTGTGATTATTTAGGAAAACACTGAGGCTTCTCAAGAGGCACAAGCCTCAGGAGATGGGGGCTGAAGTGTTGTGAAATTGCTTTTGTGTCTGGCATTCTGAACCCTTGGAAGACTGATGTGGGCAGGTCTGGCTCTGAGAAAGGCAAAGTGGATAGTTGCCTATCGGAGCAGACTCTGGGGAGCAACAAAACGCTGCTGTCACTGAAGCAGGGATCAGCTGCTTCTAGGAAAGGCAGCAAACTTCTGCCTTTCCCAGGCCCTTCCCCTTAGCTCTGTTCACAGCCTCTGCCTGATTTGTTGGTGTTTCCCACCATGCTGACACACCATATGCCTGCTCTGGTTATGGATTACCCAGTTTAATCTTACACCAAACCCTGTGCTGCTTCCTGAGGAATATTCACAGCCCCTCACTGAGCACTCCTACGCCCCATGCTGCTCCAGGAACAGTCCTCCAGCTGAATGTATGTCTTCTGTAAAGGAAAAAAAAAGAAGTGTTATTATCAGCCCCTGCGTCCAACACAGACAAAACTACTGAAGGCAAGACAGTTTGTAGCCATATGTTGGGAAGACAGGGTAGAGACTAACAAGAAATCTAAAAATCTCTTTTTTTCCCCGGGAGGGAAGAAACTTATGGGACTGCTGAGCATGGGATTGGGGAATAATGTCCACAGGTAAGAGCCAGGCTATCCCTGTAGTGCAGGGCTCAAGGACACAAAGACCACTCAGCTTCCTTATGACCCCTTACACTGCAAAAGAACAACATGGGGGACAGGAGCTGGGGAAATATATTGAGCTCACTCATTGACAGAGATGGTACGGCCATCAGAGAGAGTACAGAACCAGTGTGCCACAAAAACTGAGATGCAGGCTGTTTCTGCTTTCAACTGAAAACATTATGCCAACTAAAAGACATCCGTTGCAACGTGTTTTCCAGAGCATGATGAATGTAACTTTTCTGGGGAAACCCATAAAATGAGATGTGAACTCATTATATGTATCTTATGAACCTGTGATTTTATCTAGCTTGAGAAAATGAAGATAAAAATATGAGTGGGTTTGGCCCAAGTAAAGTAGACAGGCCCAAAACTGGATCACATACTTGCAGAGTGAGAGGTGCTCTGGAAGCCCTGTATTTGGCCTGGTTGCAGGGACATTATTTCAGCATGAGAGTGACTCAGACCAGTCCCAAAACCTATGCTGTCCAAATGTGCACTGAATTTGTCGGCCTCTGTTTCAGACTGACGTAGCACATGCCAGCCTGCTTTTGAGATGTGCTGGCTTCGGGGTGAAGGACTTCAGTACCTCTGGCTGTCAGGCACAGTGTTCTCAGGAATGTTTAGACACACAATTCCCATTAAAATTAAGAACTCAGGGTGGTCATAACCTACATAAACACTACTGAAATGTCGACTGTAGGAAACTGGAACTCTTCAAATGTTAGGCTTAACCACATATGCATGCACATGCATGTGGATACACACAAACTATTGAAAATGTAAATCCAGTAGTACCAACAGGGAAGTTGTACAATTCAAGCATGCTTTTCTTGTATTTCCCCTCCATGAAAAGCATTTGTTTATGTGTTTCCAACGTCACTGTGGAATACTGTCCTTTTTCAATCTGTATGTATATATTGTTAATGTATACATAGATATATATCAAGACACATAAATACATACATGTATGCATACAGCTATATCTGTGCATGCCAATGGTAGGCCTATATATATACATATATATATAGAAGAAAAGTATTAACTGAGTAAAAGCTTTCATTCCTTGTTCACTTTAAAGTCTGTGGAGTTAGTATAACTCTTTAAAAATGACTGTACTGTGTAAAGGCACACAAACATTACACACTCAGCAAAAACATCTTGACAAAACAAAAGCACATTGGTAAAATCCTACAGCTCATGTTCTTACTTTCCAGTCACTAAGGTGTGCTTCAGAACAGAGTCATGACATTAGAGGCAAAGCATGGCAGTGACTGGAGTCCAGGCTAATAAACCCTGCTGTGATAATTAGCATGACCTCCCTGCTATTGCCATTAAGAGACATTAAACTGAGGGCGAGCACAAGGAGGAAAGCAGAAGTGGAAAGGACCAGACAAAGATGAAGTCAGGGACTGGGAAAGTGGAGAAGGTGGCTGCAGGGAGTTCTGGCTACAAAAATGTTGGGAACAACGGATTCATATTCTGTAACATGATCTAATGGTCCCAGCTGGCCTTAACCCTGATGGAAAGGCTGTGTTTAAGAACTATAAAATCTTCATTTTTCATAAGCTGTGAGTGTAATCTAGGAAGAGAGAGAATTTGATCTGATCTGAATTATGCGGTCTTTGTTCACATTGTATTCCTTACTGAATCTAGGGAACAATATGAGAGCCCTCCTGTGGCCAGCTGAACACCTGTAAATTCCCTTGGTTGCAGTCAAAGGCAAGACAGCCCACTAGGTAATGTGTCTGCCTTCTTGTTCAATGGGAGTAAGTTGTTATTATCACAATATTTATTGTGTCTACAGTGACAGAGGTGTGCATGGCACTCTCAACAGTAAATCAAAGGTGACTGGCCTCAAACACCTATCCCCTAAGTTAGTGCACAGGCACAGCAAAGCGAAACACAGAGGTAACACTTGTAGAGAACATAACCCTGTATTATCTGTTGCTGTCAGTTGGCACAACTCCACCAACACAGACAAAAGAAGATAAGTGGATTGAAGAGGTAGCCATATGGAGCACTTCAACAAAAGGCAGTGGACCTGAAGTAGAAAGGATGGCTCTGAGCACCAGTCTGTGTCTTCGTACACAATGCACAGACATTTACACCAACACAGAATAGATGTGAAATTCTGTGCTCTGACTGGGTATTTTTGATAGATCCCTTCGCAGAGGTGTAGATGCTGCACAAACTACCCAGCAGGATTCTTGTTAATAGTCTCCCACTTCTACACAACTTCGACTCCACCAGGCTAATCCTCATTCACATTGACTTGGTTTACAGCAGTATCAGACCAAAAGGATTCAATAACATAAGAGAGGTTGAGAGATCACACTTTCAGTATTGGTAACCTTTTCAGTAAAATTTTTCCATTTGCTACAGAGGCAGACAAAGATTCTGTGCAGCGTCTTAAAAAAGGGAATAGCTGGTCTAAGTACATAGAGACCTTGAAAGGTTATAAAAAGAACAACTGATATTATAAAGAATATGAACCAAAACAATCCTTTCTAAGTTAAGAAATTTGACATCAATTTAGCCCTTTCATAACTATGAAAATGCCTTGCCATGAAATAATTTTTAATTTATATAGTCAAATTCAAGAAGACATACTGAGAAGCGACAGCTTAGCTCCTCCTAACAAATGTGCTCTGAGCTTAGCATGAAGAACCAAGTGTGTGTCCTATGCAACGCAATGCATTACATTACTGAGCTCTTTAAATGGATGTAGATAGCTGAATACCTTGGAAGAGCTGCCAAAGATCATTTACACAATATGTCTGATGATTTTCATTAGCATGAGTAAAAGTGCAGGAAGAGAAAGCAGTTTTTAATCATTTCAGTGCAACATTAATCAGTGTTGCCTACCCTACTGTCACCAGTTTTTCATGGTTTGTAAGTCAAAGCAAAATGCTGTTCGAACAACCTGTATCTGTAGTTTTACCAGCAGTAGCTCAACATTATCCAAAAAACCTAAATAGTTGCTCCCTGAAATTTTTCAGTTTCATGATTCTTCTAGACTCTTGCATTTAGCTGTGCTTGCTCTCCTTTTCAGGCGTATGCAACATGTGACAAACTGGCTCAGTACAAGAAGCTTAATGTATGAATTAAAATCTCTGCAAATCCAAATCGGTCTGAGTGGGGGCCTCTGTTGGTAGTACAGCCAGTTGATCAGTAGATGGTGGTGGTGCACTGTCACCTGATGCAGTTGGCCGAGGACAGTACCTAGCTGTTAAACCATTTTTATTTTAGAGAAGATCAGTAAAAGTCTTGGAGACTACTGGCTTTTTAACATATCAGAACATTAAGAAATGAGAAATGCTAAATATCTGCCTCTTTTGAATGATGGAAAAGTTGTATTTTCTTTTTATTTTTTTTTCCTAGAGTTTCAGGAAACTTCTAAACTTCCTTTTCCAGCATCCTGTATTTTTAGTCTGTGGGAAGAGAGTCCTTTAGCTTTTGCTGTTTTCATATACCAATCAAAATGAAAGAAGCAAGCAGAAATATTATAAAGAGTGGGAAGATGCCTAATACAATTGTCAAACTGCAGAAATCCTGCCAGCATGGTTATTTGCCACTTCCTCTCCCACATTGACTTTGTCCCAGTGGCATCTATCTGGAGGTGAAGAAGGGAGTGAAGGAGCTGGTTTCAGTCTCCTCCTCCCAGGCAGGTAGGATGGAGAGGAGGAGCACTGGGGACATCCTTCACCTCTTTTATAGCAGCTAGTTCATGTACGGGATTCTGGCATGCCTTTATCTCAGAGGCTTGATCTGTTTTCACTGCTGTGGGTATTTTAGAGCTTCCTCCTAGGGATATATATGGCATTATGCATCTGCAGCCAGTGTGTTTGTCACGATGACAGACTGTATTGATCTTGGGGCCTCTACTGAGAGTGGAAGAAGTGAGGTCTTGGACCAGGACCACAAATGAGTGGATTAGAGCTGCCTTTCTGAGCAGTACAGGTGCTGAAGCTTTACAGCAGAACCTCTGATGGGAGTGACATGCTGAAAGCGCTATCTAAAATATTGCAGACTGGGGGCCACATAGCAGGGACAGATCAGATTTCCAGTTAAACGTTTGCCACCCACTGGCCAGGCTGCAGATTTGCCTGTTGCTGCAATGGGAATCTGCAGCTTGTAGTTACAAGTATTTACATATGATGGATGATTAGGATGTGGAAAGCATAGTTTAACAGTAGAGTATATTTGAATATTTCTAGGCTTTTGTTTACAACTGTAGTTGTAATGACTCCAGAACTGGGAAGTGACAGGACCATACTAATACCTTTAATTTGGGGTTCACATATGCCATCAAAAGCAATACTTTTTCAGTTCCTAGGTCACACTGACTAAGAGGGAGAGAGAGAGGCTGCCCAAATGACAGATTATGTGCATGAAGAATCAAAGTTAAAAGAACAATTTCATTTGGGCTGTGCACAAAACCTATTATGGAGGTAAAAACAGAAGTAAGTCAAAGTGAACTAGTAGTTGAGAACAGGGTGAGGAAACTGATCCAAACTGTTCCTTTTCCTCAAGCATCTGGTGTCAGAAGAAGGATCTGGTGTCAGAAAAGAGAATTGAAGGGGGAAGTCCAGAGGACTTGGCTGAAAGTGTCTTCTCACAGTATTTGTTCCTATTCAGTTTTGGTTTTGGTCCTAACTTTACCTGGAAACAGAACTGCATCATGAAGGTGGGTGAGTCTTTGCCTCATCTCAAAAGCACTAGTAAAAGCGGGGCAGTAAAACAGAGAAAAATGTGCCCCAAGGCTAGCAGGCCAGAAAAAAAAAATGACCTTTTCAAATTTTCCCACCATGAGTCAGATCATTGTTTTTTCCCCTTTCCTCCCTCCCTACTTCACTGTACTTTTTCTATCACCTAGAAATATAAGAAATGCTTGTTTAAAGATGTAATATAAAGAGTAATTCCCATGCTGCCCCTTTTGGATTTGAAAGCTGGTAAGAATTTATTGTTCAGTAAGTTAAACTTGATAATACGACATTTCTGAGTCCAAGGGCTATGTAAATGCATCCTTATACTGTCTCTGGGGTGCCACTGCAAACAAAAAACACAATCCCCACAGGGTAATGATATCACATTTATATGACTGAATACAGAAAATGGAAAACCATAAAAATAATCTTTTATGAACAGTTTCTCCTTTATTAGGTCCTGGAAAAATGTGTATTGCTTCAAAAGGAAACAAAGCAATGAAAGAGTGAGAAATTTAAATAATTTTTCATGGTACCTTCAAATATTAAAAAGGGAATACAATGAAATACAAAGGAATTCAGACTCATCTCTGACTGCCCAGACGTAATTAATTTTGCACTATGAAGATGTCAGTGCAGAAACATTATCCATGTCAGAAAAAAAAATCAAGTCTTAAGATAAAATTAATATCTTAAAGAAAAATACCACAGCTTGTACTGTAAGGCTTAGTCATTAGTGAAGTTATTTAATATAGCTGTTTAATCATGCAGTATAATTTAAATGATAAGTTAACCATAGTCATGACAGTTCTTCCTTGATTAATGCATATTATTCTTATAGTCTGGTGGTTTTGAATCTTAGAGTCATGAACTCTTGGTAAATTGGGCCTAGAACCTCCGTATAGAGTCACAAGGTTTTTCATGCAAATGCAAGTTCTAACCCTACAAAGACTGAAGAAAACTTACCTGTCTAAATTTAAATATCTCCAGTAACTGGATGGAGCAAATAGTCTGCTAAGGAATATGAAAGTCATGAATATTGCAGAAGGAGAATAAATATATATTTGATGTGTATATATATATTTGATGTAGTCTGAACTTTAGTTATCACACCTATCCATTTAACATGAAATCTATTTTTCTTGGGCAGATGGACGACAAAGGATTCAGGGACAAGGCACTACCAAAAGAAAAATATCATTGTCAACATTGCAATAAAAAATACCAAGTTCCCTCTGTTCTTTACCATGTTATAAGGCACAGTACTGCCTTGTTCCTGTAGATGATGCCTATGTAAAGAAAGGCAGACAGTAAAAGCCAAAATTTGGTCTTTAACTTTGACTTGAATTTAGTAACTTATTTTGTGCATTCCCCAACTGAGAATGTTTCAGAGAAAGCAACATTGTGTATTAAAGGTAAGTTTCGTACTCTCCAGGACATGCTATGGGAACTTTCCTGTTGCCTGAAGAGCTAATGAATTTTTCAAGACAATACTTCAAAATGGCCACTCAGCTGACTACCTCTTTCTGCTGCTGTTGATAGACTTATAAACAGCACTGGGAAGGCTTCCAGTACTGGGAAGGACTCTGTGAGATTGCTCTTGCCATTCTTCTGCCTTAGGCTATACGCTCAGTCTCTGCAGCCCGTTCTCAGCCATCCCCGGTGATCAGGTCCGTATATCCCGATTCACTCCCCAGGCAATCTGATTTCAATGCTTCACTGCTCTGCCTGTTCAGAAACACTTTCTAACATCTAACCTAAATCTCCCTCAGTGACATATAAGCCTCTTATTTTTTGTCCTATCCAACATGAACATGGCAAACAGATTACTTCCTTCCTCTTTGCAGCAGCAACTTTTTACATGTTTGAAGCTTATTGCTGTCTCCCTCCTCAGTCTTCTCTTCTTTCGGCTGTCAGTCTTTCCAGATAGCTAATCATTCTAACTGCCCTCCTTTGGACCCCTTCCAGATTATCCACATTTTTTTCAAAGTAACTGGAGTTGCCAGACATCCCCTATAACATGGGATTTCCCATGTTTAAGCCTCAAATCTCACATGCCTTATTAAAAACATGTGATATATTGCCTGCTCTTGTATTTCCTCTTTATTTTAATAGGGGACATGGGTTTTGAGGTTGAAACATAGAAAAACCTGCAGCTGCTTTCCTGCCCCATTCTTCAGAGCTGCCTTTGGCAGCATAGAGCCATGACTTGGATGGGGCTGTGACAGAAGTGAAGGCCAGAGCATCTCTAAAGGAGCTGGGTAGGTCTGAAGGGCAAAGCACACCCTGAAGGACCAGGAAGGCAAATCAATGTTTTAAAATTCAGAACCCAGCAACTCTCATATGCTGCCCCACATCAGATGTAATGCTCCTGCCAAGGACTCACCAACATAATAAGAGAAGAAATATTCCTATGTTTTGTAGGCAATGCTTTTGTTTATACAGCTCAGGAGGTGACATTTTAGGCTTATGTTCGCCTTGGGATTCTCTATGCTCTCTCCTCTGCAAAATGCTATCCGGCCAGTCATGCTCCATCCTGCATTTGTTCAGTTGCTTATACCTGATTACCTAAGTACCTTGTCTTCACTGAACTTCATCTTTTTCTTATCAGAACACTTTTTTAATTTGTCAAGATCATTCTGACTTTTAGTCCTGTCCTCCATTACTCTTGCTGTTTCTCCCAGCCTGCTGTCATCTGTGAATTTAATAAGCCTACTCTCCTTTCAAGCATACAGATTATTAAAAAAAAAATACTAGAACCAGGCCTTTGACAGACCTTTGAACTGTATCTGATGTATCTTTAATTTCAACAGAGAATCATCTGCTCTGTTACTTGGAGCAAGTCAGGAGCAGAACAGACTCTCCTCCACAGACACCATTTCCATGGATATGATGCGACACAGAGGTATGAGTTTGCTTCTTCCACTTCCAGATGTATGGAATTACTGTGTTGCTTGTAGAAGTCAGTATCAGCTCTCGTCCCTGGAAGGAAAGACTGGAGAGGCAGCCTGAGTGTCCTCAGCCCTCTCTGCTGCAGGAGAAGCACTATTTCACAGACGTGAGTGCAGATCTAGCTGGAGCAGAAGATCAGATCAACCCAAAGGAAGAACTGTCTTACCTCAGAGCTGAGAATGCCCTAGCACTAAGACTGTCCTCTGCAAAGTATCTACTACAACAAATAGGAATGGTTTGTCTGTGGGTCCCTAGGCACCTTGATAATACACGAGAGAAATTATGATTGCCTTTTGCAGCCTGTAAGATCTGTGACATTCAACTGCAGCAGTGTCCATCACTTCTGAAAATTTAAACCATTTTTTGCTCTTACTGGCAGACCCCAACTGCATGAGAAGTATTTCCTTCAACATCATCAAAAGGCCTAGGATGTCTCACTTTATGAACAGTTTTAGAGGAATCTTTTCATAATTTTCTATGAATATGTGTGAATCTTTCCAATCTGGGTCCTATCTAAGGAGTGGGACTTGGCATTTGGGAAAGATTTGAGCCTAACTCACTTGATTTTTTTTCCCCAGTACTCAGACTGATGACATTTCAGTGTAAAAGGAGGCTTTGCAGCTGGTGCAGATGTCCTTTCTATTCTTGTCAAGGAAACCTTGCAGGCAGTGGCAAATTCTGCTGTTCTGCAAGGCGAAAAAGATACTGGTCATCCCTATCCAGTCTGGACGTCTTGGCAGGACCAGGAATATGCTTCTAGGTAATTCAGTCCCAATGCAAAGCTTCTGATGACCAAAGTGGGTGGAAAGGAGGGAAGAAAAGCAACCCAAACAAAGTTTTAAAGTTAATCTCACTCATTTATGCTATTTCCAACCTAATTTGTAACTTTCAAACTAATTGCCATTATTTGCCAGACCATTAAAAAAAAATTCCTGTTGAAAATGGAGAGGGTGGTTTATACTATCCACTAGCCAATAGTGAGAACAGAGGTGGCTGGAAAGATATGAAATGTATAGCCTGTGCTGATAGAACATGGGCTCACAGGATTTATACGCACTCAGGGACCACTTACAGGACTGTTTTGTGCTTGTGTGGCCAGACATGTGAACGTCATGGGGTAGTTTTTCTTTGCAATGATGCAAGGAGGTAATAATTCCCACATTTTTCTCTCTGTGTCAGAGGGAAGGTAGCTTGAAGAGCAGGAAGGCTGAGGATTGGGACCTCTAGTTTCTCTAAGGTGATATTAAAGGATTCTTTAACTCCAGACGCTTTGTATTACTAAGCTCCTTAAAGATTTATGACCTTTATGACGATAATTTTCCCCTGTGAAATTTCCCTTCTGCTGAAGTATTTACATGAAGAAAAAGTTTTCCTTTTTTCCCCCTCAAGTCAGCAAAGCTTATCCTGTGAGGATTTGTGAATGAACGGGGGAGATTAGTGTTTCAGGAACATACCTTAACTCACTTTAGAAGCATTTACTGGACTTCCTGCTGTGCCTCCTGTCCAGCTGGCTGGGCAGCCACTGCCCTGCCTGCCTCTGTGCATGGATCTTCGGCTTTATTTTGTGGGAAGGGATTGGGAAAAAAATCCACAAACAAGCTTTGAGACGCTTTACATCGTAAAATCCCACTTGGGATGTGATTGTTTTTGACTAAAGGAGGGAGCTTCACTTAACGGGATTAAGGAAATTTCCAGCTGCTTAGAGCCTCCTTTTCTCTGCCTCTCATTGACAGGGATGAAGTTTAATCATCGTAATTGTATTGCAGGATAATGCATCCAGTGGCTATTGACTCAGTGCCCAAGGGTAGCCTTACGGCTACCGCTGCCTAAACTGTACGGAAGGGAGTCAGCTGCCCTCAGGGGTTTTTACCAAGACCTATTTCTCACCAAGACAGAGAATATTTATTTTGGTCCTTAGATGCACCTTGACATTTGCCTGAAATTAACAGCTCCTTTTTTATGGAATACTGTCCTGCTGGGGACGTTTGGAAAAAAATACAAATCATCTTCTTTTATTGAACAGAAAATCGCTTCAAACTAATTTCCTTTCCTGCTTCTTTTAGTTTTGGAGTACGTTTCACTGTGATAGTGATGGATCTGCATAATGGGATCACAAAACTATTTTGTTAGTACAAAGTAAGCTGTAGAAAGGTGAGGAAACACAGCAATCCAGCTTAAAAATAATAAAAAACCCCATACCACTGCACAAACTACTTAGTTTATGTTTTTGAGATTAAAACAGTATGTTTCAGAGAGTCAGACATCTTTACCTTTTCACCCCACCCTCCAAGTTTATCTGCCTTCATGGCTTTGTTTCCCTGAAATATTTAGAGGGAGTATTAAAAAAGGGCTATTAGGCTATTTTGAGATTAGGAACTACATGATCAGTATGCTGTTATTGGGCTTTTTCAACATAAGTAATCTGTAGGTGTACTTTTGGCATGTATGTTTTGTTAGTATAATTGTATCTTGCAGTAAGTTCATTGTTAGAAAAATAGCCCTATCCATAATGGTTTATAAAATAGAACAGGTCATAGAGAAATTATGTACTATTTTAAAAAGCAGATCAGTACTTAATTATCTGCCAATATATGTGTAGTTATTTAAGTTTTTGCTGTTTAATACTATCATTGAAGTTTTATGAGGGGAAATTAAAGACATTCTGTGCCCTAAGGAGCTTGTGAAAGGTTGCATCAAAAGAAAAATATGCAAGTGTTCATTAGCATGCCTTATTCCAGTTTGAGGCAGAGAAAATATGTATGACACTCTATGTACTTAGAACTTCTCTACTTTATGTTCTGCTGTCCAAAATCTGGTTTACCTTTTCGTTTCTCTATCGGAGTCTGTTGTGCAGGCCTATCTAAATGACAGTCTAGCGTCATGGAGGAGTAGAACTGGTAATGCCCATCATCCACCAGGATGCTAAACACACCTGGTGCATGGCGTGGGTGGGCGCTGGGGTCCTCACTGGAGCAGCTCACTCTGCGTTTGAACCATCTCCACCGTGGAGTCCTCTGTGCCCTCTCACCTCTCCTTCATTTATGTGCCTTTATATAAATACTCATGATTTCTGTGTATGTGTGTTTAATCTTTGATATTTTATTCAATTTATGAAAATATTAAAGAAATACAGTGGTTTTATTGAGTACGTCAGATTTTTTTTTCTAGATGGACTTGCAGAAAACTGGATAGATTGCAGTTTTACTTTACACATTTTTAATGGAAACTTTTACATTTTCAAAGGAAACATAAAACTTTCACAGAAACTGTTTTCAATGAAGTGAGATATTTTCTTCTAAATAAGTTTTCAATTTTTCCTAAAGAGTCCAAAATGTTTGCCTTAGAAAGATCAAGAAAGTTGAAATAAATATTCTTTGATTTTGCTGCAAGACTTGCAGGAAGCCTCAGGGATTTTTATTAGGAGTTCTGGCACCTTAATTGCATCATTTTTACGTAAATGAAGCTCTTGTTAAATGTTAAGTAAGATTAAATCATTCTCTGCAGAGATTGCTAAGCAGCTTGACTTAAAATTGCCTCTCCTCTTGACTACCTGATTTTCTTATGAATTCATCATTTTGCTACCTCTCCAGTTTCCATAGAGCTTAAATGGCTTATTGAAATGAGCCAAAATTCCCAAATAAAACAAAAACTGCAGCAAAATAGAACAGTAACGTGAGGAGAAAAGGTCCTGACAGGGTAGGTAGAAACAAAAATTTCATAGTGTATTCTTTAAAGTGTGTCTGACACACATTGTTCTTTGAGTTAATCAATGCTATATGAATACCAGGAAAAAATAGCCAAACTCCATACTTCTTAAAACAGAAATATATATTATGTTATGTTTCATTAATTTCATTAATAAGTTACACTTCACTGCTGTCTCTTCACTGTTTATTTCACCATTTTCTCTAGCTTTCACCCATAAGCCTGCTAGAGGGGCCACAGGGCTCCAAAGTACAGCTTGAATGCTGCATGAATCACTGTTGGAGACTTAGAGACTTCATCTTCATGCTGGCCTGGTTCCTTGGTGCCTACGTCACTTAAGCACATTTTTAATCCAAGTATCTCCCAAATGTTTTGATATGAGACTTGGAAAAATCCCATTTTTGATCTCTCTGAAGCTCGCCACAGATTATATGCTTCCCAAAGGATGAGTTTTGTTATTTACCTCTTGCTAATGGCTCTTGGCCAACAGGAAAATGTGTATCTGAACAACTTAGGTTATGTCCATACGGACAGGTTGAAAATTTCATTAGATGTTGGACAATACCATATCCAAAATGTTCAATTTCCATACTGCAGCAGGCTCACATACAGTCTCCTCAGAACACAAGGAGAGAAAAGATGCAACAGTAGCCTTTCATGTAGAAATACATTTGGCAAATATACAAGCCTGCTGCAGCATCCCTTGAGAGGCTAAACAAATTTAAACTTGTAAGTCTCACACAGAGCTCCTTTAAGATGTTATTTTCTCCCCCAAATACCATGTTGAAATTAAACTTTTATCAAGTTTAAAAATGTAAGTTACATCACATTTTCAGAACTGAAAAAGAAATCTCTGTGAATAAATAAATCTTGAGAAGTATAGCTACAGGGCAACAGACACAGGCATTGCACCACTCAAAAGTTTCAAAAAATACAGTGTTTGAGCTTAATGAACCCAGCATCACTGGCAAGCCAGATTAGTAGGAGGGTATGCTCTCCTGCCAAACTTGAGGGAAAGCTCATATTTTCAAGAGTTCATAACTCAGTTGTAAAATGTTAACAACTGTTTTCCAGACTTCTCTTTGGTATACAAGATTCAGCCCAGAAATCCTTCTGTTTCATCAAGCATGGTTCAGGTTAAGGGAAAAAAAACTTTAAATATATTTGCAGTGGTTTTTTTATAACACTAAAGTTCTACCAGGGTGGGAACCATTGTAAGCCATAGAATACAAATAGTTATTTTTATTTGTACAAATTGAATAAGCAATGTTAATTATATGAGATTAGATTGATTGATTGATTATATATGAATTTTCATTGATTATATATGAATATGATTGATTATATTGATATATTGAATATGATTGATTAATTATATATGAATATATGAATCAATATATGATTGATTGATTATATATGAATTAGATTTCAAGAAGTCAGATGTCATACCCCATGTTAATTAGATGAACACCTAGTTCCGTGCAGTACTTTTTACCAGCAGTTGTCAAGAAGTCAGGTTTGAGGCCCCTGATCTACAATCAAAGAAACGAAGAAATAAGTTGTTACATATCAGCTGATCTACCAGACTAGCAACCAAGCTAGGAAAAAGACGAAGGGATCTTTAGTCCTAACTGGACTTGCTTAGTATTTGCAAGTTACAGGACTGCACAGAAAGCAAGTTACATGTGCAGTAAAAAGTATGACACACTGTCTACACACACGACCAGTGTACTACAGAGTCAGGTCTGTAACGCAGCCTGCTCACTACACAGGTCCAGTTGCGGGCATAGCCATGGCTTGCTCTGGCAGAGTGTGATCAATAGGCCTACACCGCTCCAGGGAGGGTTTCATTTGCCTGTCAGGGGGACTGAGTGTCTTTCATCCATGTGCTTTGGAGCATGCCATGCTGGTATTTTTCTTTAACAGTAACAGGAGATAATTATTATACAGTTATGGTACCCTAAGAAACAGGTTTTAGCTAGAGCTTTTGCAATTGTCCTAAATACCTAGATATCTGGATATTAAACCTACAGTTTTCAGTGGTACAGAGATTCAGTTCCTGCTCGTCCCCCTGAAAAACAAAGCAGGGAACAAAATCAAACAGTATTGTCCTTCCCCTGAACAGCTCTAATGGTAATAGCTTTGTAAAACTTTCTTGTACAATATTGAGTATAAATATTGTGCACTTCATACAGCAATGTGTCATGTGTGAAATTGTCTTTTGTTGCAATTTGCGTTTCTTAGCCTATGAAAAACTTACAAAAAAAGAATTAAGTTCCTAGAAAAAGAAATAAATAGTAGTGGTGTGATTCCTTTCTGCAATATAAAGCTGAAACTTCAGTCTTCAGTCACCTATGTGAACTTATTTATATCCCAGCCCAGGCACGCCTGTGACACTACTGTAGGAACACATATCTGTACAGAGCATACAATTATTACCCATTATGAAGACAGCACTGGAACAGATATATAATTAATTACAGTAAATTTAGCACCATGAATTGAAGGACGTGACTCCCATTAGCAAACAGGGGAGGGAAGCTCAACAGACAGATAACATCTTTTATAGACAGGGATCATATAAATGCCTATTTCACATTTATTTAATCTTGCAAAAGCACTATTAGGAAAAAAAAGTTGTTCCTGAAAAGCAGATGAGCTATTTGTAGGCATTCAGACATCCCCATACAGAGTCTGTGTTCAAGAGAGCCCTGAGCAGTCAGGACAGCCCGTGATCCAAGGTGGCAGACCTGCTAGGACAGGCTGCAGCCCTAAGTGGCCCCATGGACAGACGCACAGCAGTGCTGCCGAGGGCACCCGCCTCACCCCTTTGGCTGTGCATCGAGGTAAGGGTGCATTGGCATCCATGCTCTGCACCACGACCAGCACGTGGTGCGCACAAGGGGCTGCCTGGGGTGAAGGGTGCCACGTGGGGCAAGGAAAGGGGTGCAGGGCCATGCAGGCACCCTGCCCAGGGTTTAAAACCTTCTGTAAGGCTCTGCAGCAAAAAACACTACAGTGTGTGATTATTGCCATACTGCTATCCTCTGGAGATACCAGCAGCCACCAGAGTGGGTATGTTCTTGTGAAGATACCTGAAAATGAGACCACTGTATTTGGGGCCAACAGTGTTATAACATCTTTTTCTTAATTTCCCAAGTATGCAGCAAGACTAAGCAGAAAACAAGTTACTGGGAAAACAGCAATGGCTTTGAGATGGAAGTGTAATAAACAAAAATCAGAAAAAAGCCCACCCTACCACAACTAAAAACCCAACCATCCGAAACTTCATCTGTGAAAAGACCTAAGAATTGATATATGGACTGACCATCAACTGCTCCAACTAGGTTGGAGGCTAGATGTTGAAGTTTCTACACTGGGAATACAGCTAGAAAATATTGCAAATGCAGTCTTTACCCAGGACTCTCTCTGAACCACAGGCTGTATCAGAGAAAGCAGAGCAGGAAATACTCCTGCAGATGGAAAGGTCTGTTACATTCCTTAAAATATTGGCATCTAGTGTTGGAGCCTTTTTCCTCTAATGAGGTACAGGTGACGAGAACAGCACAGCCATGAGGCAGGTCCCCTGCACTCTCTCTGCAACGCTATTGTCAGGGAAGAACTGAGAAATGTGTAACTGCCGAGCCTTTGGTCCAAGACTGAGTAACTGGTACTGAGGATACTGGTAATGTCTGGAGTAGGCAGCAGCACTCTGGTTTCATATAGTCATTACTTTTATAGCCTGCAGGTAGGAAAACTGTAGTTTAAATCTTATTGATAACATAAAATAGAAAAAGCTATTGACTTTCTTGATTTTTTAGCATGCAAGGTATTTTTACAAATGATTTGGAACCTCTCCTTTACCTTCACAAATAGCTATATTTCTATTTTGCTTGTTAAAGAATATAATTTAGGTGCAAAATGTTTCAGTTAATTTCTCTCTGATACTATTAACTTTTTCTTACTTAAATCTGTAATGTAAATTGATGATAAGCACCATCGGTTGCAGAATTCTGCAATGTACTCTTTTGTTACTGGAAATACACCAACAGTTCTCCAAATTATTGCAAGTCGTATAAGCGTCCAGGTTAGCGGCTAACCCTGTGTGGAACTGAAACTTGGGCACCAGGGATTTTGTCACAGAGTCCAAGTGTTTGTTAAAAATGACAGGAGGAAACAAGACATGGAAAAAAGATGTAAATTCAGAAAACTAAAATCTAAATCCAACACTTGATATTAGTCCCCTGAGACTTTAAAACGATTGTTTCATTTGTTAGTTTTCCAAGGATATCAGTTAAAAGTTAGTATGAGTGTGCACTAACAAAGCACACATCTTGAAATACTGTTATGTCAGAGTCTCAGCTCTTACTCCAGGCAGTGCCAGGGTGAGCATGTTAAATGGTTGTGGCTTTAGAGGTGACACTGTCCTCCTGATCTTTCAGCCATGACCCCTGTGCACAACCAGAAGGACCACCAGCAATACCAGTTCCTGGCCTGGGAAGTGCGTTGCCCAGACCAAAACTTCTAAAAAACAATGTTGGTGATTAGAGGGAAAGAGCTCTCCCACGGCGATGTCTCTGGAACCAGCTTTCATGCTTTTCTGTATCTTCAAAGGGCTAAACAATGATCAGTGTCTGACTCTACAACTATTTTCATGGACGTTTTATAATTCAGACATAGTTGCCCCAAGAACCTGTCATATGGTGGTCATGGAAATGAGATGTATCTAAAAGCCTGTTTCTTTATGAAGCATTTAAAATCATGTCCTGTGCCCAATAGCTGCTTTCAAATACTTCCAGGTCAAATAAAACATATGTAGCAAAACCAAACTGGGTATGCACAATCACCTGTAGTTCCGTCAGGCAAGGCCACCTCAGAGAAGCAAGAATAAGTCTCAGAAACATTTAAGAGACTTTTTTCCAGCCAACATACACAAATCTACAGTTACTTTGATCCCAGGGGCCAATTTTCCTGTACCACATCATGAACATTGTTGCTTGATTTGGCCTGAATTTTGGCATATGTTTAACACTGCTTCCCTAATGTCACTGTTCATCTGAGGCTATTATAAAACATCACTTCTAGCTTGTTTCACCCCGATTACATTCACATATTCTTCATAGCACAGTTTTCCATAACAGTTCAGGAGCCACCATCCTGCTAAACTAGACTGACAATCTAGTACAATCCTTCCCATCCTAATTGTCTAAATTTCTTTCTGCAGGGTTTTACCATCAGTTGTAGCCTTTACAAATCTTATCAAACGCTGTCTCATCTAGGGAGTGTTCTAAAATCAGATTCATGCACACATAATCTAGGTTTTTTGCTTGGCTTTGCTGCAATTTCTGTCCCGTAGCAGAGACAGCATTTGTCTCTTAGCTCTCAGAAGTTCATACCTTGTTTGAAAGTCATGCATTTGCAGATGGATAAAATGTATCTCTGTATTTTAATTACAGTGTTTGCAATGCCCCTTGTGGCAATGGCAACAGTCAGTTTCATCTAATGACACTTTCCTATAAAGACATTAAATTTTTATACCCATAGACCAATCTCTACTTATTTGAGTTAATTTCTGATAGCACCTCTGGCATATGTACTGTTAATGTCCAGTTTTTACCCTACTGATGTAGGAGGTCTGTGTTAACACAGTTTATTGGAGGCTACTGTAGACAATCTGGGTTTGCCCTTACCATTGCTGGTGAATCCCAACAATTTTGTCAAGCACCATTCCCAGATTTTCCACAGTTACTGTCATTTTGCCACTTCATATCATCCTGCTTGTTTTAAGGGACCCACCTTGAGTTTAAATCTTGAATTCATTGGCAAAGCTCGTACTACCTTCAAGAGCTCTGTATTAGGACCTAAATGGTTCAGTTAATCAAGCAGCTAATACCAAGCAAACCTCAAGGTAAGGATTAACAGATGGGACCCCAGAGGGATAGCTGCGCAGGAAAGACTACAGCAGAGGCCACAGTGGGCTGGAGAAAGAGCTCCTGGTTGTAGGCTGTCTGCAGCTCCTGGAGCCCCAGCTTTTCGTGCTTGTTGAAGAATTGCAGCTGCTGATACTGTCAATAGGCCAGAAAAAGGAGCAGCTGCAAGAGAGGGAAGAAGGGAGAAGGACTGTGTAGGACCTCCTGACCTGACCCCACACTTCTGTAGTGTAAATTTTTCCTCCCTCTCCCTTGCCATACTTCACCCCTAAAAAACTTGATTACTGTGATTTCATGCAGGTGAAGTGAATTTCACTTTTAAGGCTTGAGAGTTGTTTCCTTTTCAAACCCTAAGGATTTACAGTGAGGGAGTGAGAAATGAGCTCTAAGAGATCATGGGTGTGATTTTACACGAGTGGGTTTTTTGGGCACTCAGGCTCAGGAGCTGGGGTTTTAACACTGCTGAAAGAACTCCAAACTGACAATTGCAAACTATCAGGTGAATGCCATAAAATGAAATGGAATCTTTGCAGGAGGTGGTTTGTCTGTGTTAAATTTTACATCTGTCAGTCATAATAGCGTCCTTGTAAATCTAAAAAATTCAATGTTCATGTTATTTTGTGTTTAAATACAATACATTAATTAAAACCCTATTTTAAAGCCTGTCATTTATTGATTCATGTCTTACAGAATAAGCTATGAATCCTCAGCATATAGAGTGACTATAAAAGAGAAACTGTAATTTCCTATGTAGTTAACATTTTTCCTGAGACCTTATTGCTTATCTGATATAGTTCGGTCATCTAATTATTACATTTCCAAAAGAATGTGTTGTTTCAATAACTGAGCTCTTTATTGGATATTTCTCTTGCTAAGCAATTCAGAGCTTTGCATTCTATTTTTTTCCATACAACATACAACTGCATAGATTGGGCATATAATGGGACATATTCATGTTCTAGCAGATAAAAAATTTGGATTTCATTTTTTTCTTCAAGAAATGAGTGATCCTTTTTATTATTTAAAATATGTTAAACATATTTTGTAGGCAACTTTACAGCTGATTCAGAAAGGCCTGTAAAAAGACCTGTAGCCCTTCATGACAGCATTATGCTTTGGGGACCCTGTGGGAGGCTGGGGAACAAGAAGACCCAGTTGGGCTCAAGACCGTGTGCTACTGGGACCACAGGGCTGCTCAGACAGACCTTGCTCCCAGCTGGGCCAAAGCACTGCCACGTCTGTGAACGGCTCTTTGACATAGGAAGCCTACTGGCAGTATGAGAAGAGCTTTGTTTTGGCAGCTATTGTATGATACAAGGCTAGACCAGGAGAGATGGATATGTGGGGGATATTGATCCCTGACTGTGGAATTGCTGACATGCGCTTGTCACATGACTCCAACATGCGCTTCAGTTTTCCTTCTTGCAAAAAACATGGTGTGTGGCAGGAAAAAGAGGACTGCTAGGACATACATCCACGGCTCACATTGGTAAGAGACTTACCAGTCTGGATGCAGGAACGTTTCAAGTCTGATTGTTCAGATGTTGTCTAAGGACTATAGAGCCCTGCTGTTTCTTCCAAATTCCTCATTTTCCCCTGCATCAACAAATTTCAATCAATCCTTGAAAATACATGCTGAAGTCTTTCACCCCAAGCCCTCCTGGCTGCAGCTCACAAGGGATGGCCACTGCTCTCTGGCATACCAATTCCTTATCTAGAAGGAAGCTGTCCTGAAAGCTCTGTGCTTAATAAAAACATGCCATCTATCACACGTCATAAAAATGAAATAGAGGGATGTCAGACAGCAAATATAAACACTCGCACAGACCTCCTGCCACTGTAAAATAATTTATGGGGTTGGAGCTAGACTGGCATACTGTCCCTGATAATGTTCCCACTGGCTTACCAGCATCTATAGTTTCCTTGGCTGTTTGCAGAACAATCCCAGCTCTAGTTCCAGTTCAATAAGTGACTTTATTTGGGCCCTGCTCTTAAGTAAGTCTCAGATGTGGCCAGCTGTCCCTCACTGAGCGGAAAACTGTGTTCAGCTGTATCAGAAGAGCCATAATTAAGCTCACTTTAGGCACTGTGGCTTTTTATAGAATAGTCCCAAAAGAAAAGGTCTAACTGCCACCACCTCATTTCTTCCCTCCGGAAATACTTCACACAAATTACTACGAAAGGTCTAGGCAACAAAAATACTTCTTAGACAAATAAGCCAAACCAGAGCAAATAAAAATAGGCTACGCACAAAATTTAACATAAAACCCAATACTCTTCTACCCCAAACCCCTGTAATTTTGTGAGATCATGTGTGAAACTACCGAAATTTCCATCTTTTCTTCTATAGGTGGCATGTAATACTACAGTTTTCAGTGGGGGACACATTTTTCTTGCCTCATGAGATCTTAATAACATTCTTATGGATCTCCCATTCACAGGAATTTTTGTCTTAAGAATGCTCATAATAGGTCCCTAAGAAGGTCAAGTCTATAGGAGAACACCTGAATGGAAAGAGCGAAGAAGAGGGTCTTTCATTATCGTAAAAACCTCTTCTGAGGAACAGCTCCGAGTCCAAATGAGAAAGCCTCAGGCAATAAGTAGAGGAGTGAGTTTGGATATACTGAGTCCTATGAAAGATACAGCTAGATGTGGTGCCAAAGAAATGTCTTATTTTCTACCAGACATGGAAAAATGGATGACAAAGAATAAAAGGGAGAAGGATGATACAGTAAGAAGGTGCTGGTGGCAGACTGGGCCACCAGCAGAATAATACTGGTATTCCAGTTAGGGATTCAAAGTCACACAGCAGGATAACCATAAAGTATATCAAATGTTTACGCTGAATTTCTGCTCTGCTGTTTTTTTGAGACCATCATTGCAATAGCCTTTTTACTCCCATACGGACACAAAATCGATCAAAGGATGTGAGAGCAAAAGGTCAACAGAAAGCACTGTTATACCTGAGTGATAAGTGCTTCACGCTAAGACACAACTGAAAGGTAGTTCTCATATATAGCATAACATTGGGCTTTTATGAACAGAAATCTGCAATGTTCGTAATAATCACAATGCAATGTTCATTACAAAATCTGCATCACATGAATGGGCTGCTTTTGTTTGAATGCTCTTTCCTAGCTGTGCATTTCTCTTTATTTCTCTATTAAAACAAAGTGTGTGGCTGCTCTGAGAAGCCGTACTGCTGAAATGAATTGCAGTGTGCATAATACCCACTGCTGTATCATTGCACATTTTTCCAGCACTAGCAAGAGAACACTAGAATAAGAGTCCGAAAGGAATTTTGTTCCATTATAAACTCATAAACTTAGAAGCTCAATTAGTTCTTCACTCATTGAACTCTGTTGCAAAAATAGAGCTGGATCCAGTGTGCTTTGGACAGAGGGGGAAATGGATTGGAAACACGTCATTGCAGAGAGCGTTTGCTGCACCAGAACAGCCTGAGGTGGGAGGCGAGAGCCACACTAGGTAAAGGATCTAGGGATGGAAGTAATGGAAATTACGATCAGCAGTCTGGATCCAAATCATAAAGGAGCTATCTTCTCAGCAAAACCTCCTGTAATTAAAATCACCCAAGTTCAAAAGGAAAAAAGAATGTCTTACTACATTCTTAATGAAAGCCAGGATATTTGAGTGTAGTTACCTGAAAAAAGCAGGCTGAAATTTTGAAAGCCTCTGGTGTTAAATATAAAAGTCAGCTTGCAGTGAGCCAAGACCAGACTTTCTTGCTGATAATACAGTTAAACAAAGTAATACTTATTTGATTAAGTGCGGCCTGGAATTTTTTCTGTTTGCATCTCGAGTCACATAAAAATACACTGTAAGTTAAAAATCAGAATAATTACAGTAATGGCTTTATTTATAAAAGCTGCCACTTCTTTTGCCAGGTCATTTGGAGTGTTCTGCAGCAAAATAAACATAGGTTGAAAATATAAACACACTAATATGAAAACAGCCTCTTAACATTTAAACAAGGGCCATTTGAGAAAAACGCAAAAAATAAAATAAACCATCAGAAAAAGGGGGAAGACAGAGGATAGAGGCAAAAAATGGTAAGTTATAGATCAAATGTGACATAACTAAAACATCTCTGACGCAGAACGCGAGGACAGCCAGAAATGCCCTCTAAGATGCTGTCTTATGACAATGTGTACGACACAGGGAAAGCAGTTACTGGGGCCAATGCAGATGCCATCCAGTGCTAAAACTCATGAGAAAGAAACACCACGAACACCTCCTTGGGGTGTTCCACCTCTGTCATTCTGAAAAGAAAGAAATGAGAAAAGATGAAGGTTTTCTCCCTTGTAAAGTAAGCCCTGGCACCCACTCCGCCCCCAGCCTGCTAGCCTGCTCTCCAGGGATGTGTTGCTGCCACAGCACACAGAGAAACAATCTTCACAGGACGAACCACTCCCATCTATGCCCTATCTCCAAAGGAAAGAGATACCTCAAGAAAGGTGTCCCCACCTGAAGGGGACTGTCATGTCCCTTAGCCCCATCCCACTCTCTTGTTCCTTTCCCTGCCTTAACCTCTAAGCTGCAAAGCTGGAAGAAGGATAGTCTGATCCAGCAAATGTCCGATAAGAATTCAAGACTACAAGGGATTGGGACCAGGTGGCAACAGATCATAGATGGTGGCAACAGATCATAATCAACAGGCAGGAAGCCTCCACAGCTTCTAAGGCTGCTGAGGCTCCTAAGACAAGCGTGAGCTACCAACCTGCTTAGCATTGTAAACTGCAGACGGAAAACCTCCTATGACAGAGAGCTCCCAGCATCATGGGTCTACCACCAGTTATGATGGTGCACAGGAGCTACCTCTGAACTACTCCAGAAGCTGCCTGAAATTTCCGGTTTCAGATGTCAGACTTAAAACAAGCACAGAAAAAAAAAAAAACAACCCAAAAATCCAAACATGCATTTTCTCCTCTTACATAATTCCTGTTTGTTCCTGCATAACTTTAAGTCTTCAAAATTAACCACAGAAAGTTCCTGTCCAGGAATAAGCCCTAAGCTCTTTCATGACACTAAACACCCTGAGCACCACTCATTAACCTTTCTTTAAAAGAGAAACAACCCTTTTATGTCTCTTCAGTAGTTCTGTGAGGCCTGAGGCTCACAAAATATTTAAACACTTGCTTAACTTTAAGCATTCAAACTCAGACGGGGCCCAGAGCAGTAACACAAAAATGAGTGTGCAGAGTGAAATGTAACCCTTTGTGCAATAGTGTATTGTTTTGGTACAAATTCTGGCAAAGAACAAATTTTGAAAAGGAAAGGAAAGAAAGACCAATATTTTGAAATTAAATTAAATGCAAATCTGAGCTTGATTCTGTGTTCAGATACAGACACAAAACTCTAATGAAGTGAATAAATGTCGTTAATGTGAGTGTAACACTGAAATTAAAAGATTGTGTGGAGATTGTTTAACTGCCTCAGAAGAGAAATTGAGTAAGTGCTTTCTGGCTTTGCTTGTCAATGTGAGCATTGACTAAACATGGGTATAAAGTTATCCTCATCACTGGTAAAACCAAAGGAATTATACCCCAAAGGTTGTTGAAAGACATGTCTGAGCTACGGATAGAAAAGCCTGATCAATGGTATTTTTATAGAAGCCGTTCGAGCTCTCATTAGAAGGAATGCTGGGCACTGAGTGTACTGAGGCCTGTATGGAGTACAGAGTTTCTGGCTTCAGAAATTTAACTCTTCGTAAGAAGTTAACAGCACTCTTTTCGTGGGCAAATATCTGAATGAAACCTTGGGTAGCCTGAGGATACTCAGAATAGCATGCAGTGTCAGAGACATCACTGTAGTTTTAAAAAGCCTCGCTAGTTTGGACACACAAATTAGGTTTTCTTCCATTTATACAATGCCTAAAAGATATGCTATTTAAATTTAACACAGTAAACTATCAATAAGGAGAATTCTGGGAACATTTGGTGCTCCATATTCTTGACTGCTGTCATGATAGTTCTGCTTCAAAATCATTTCTACATCTCAATCCCTTTCTACCCCTTCTATATAACTATGGTTACCACATACAAAATTGAGAAATAGTGAATTATCACACAATACGAGTGGGCTTTAGCCATGCGTTAGTCCTGAGGGAGGAATGGGGGGGACACAGCTATGGGGCTGTACAGCCTCCTCCCAGCTACGTGACAGCTTCATCTGTCCCTGGCTCACGCTGTTCCAGGAAAAGTGCTCTTGGCTGTGGAGCTCCTGGTCACTGGAGAGGTACCTGACCTTGACCTGTTTAGTTTTAAAGAAATCTCTGCTGGAGAAAAGTTAGGTGACTGCAAGAGATTGTCCTTTTCATGGTTTGACACAAATAGTGACATGGACTACTGAAGAGTCCCCACACACAGAGATCCTAAAATCATGGGGCCAAATTTATTCTCAGTGTAGCTGTATTGGCACTAATGAAGTTACATCTGGGATGAATTTGGCCATCAGCCTGTGAAAATGGAAACCTTATGAAAATCTATTGCTGAGTTAATGACAATGCTGAGCAGTAAGTAATTTTCCAGTAGGTTCCAATACACAGTGGTAATAAATTTCAACAAGGAAATTGTTTTCCTTCTTTATTGGCAGCGAGCCCTGTTTAATCAGACTGCTAGAAGGTGGGAAATGTCCACAAATCCTAGTTGCCCTTTGCTCCTTGAACACAGTATCTCTTAGGGCTAGAAAATCTGACCTTGTGTGCACCTGTGATGCACCAGAAGAGCAGCCTCCCCTGACAGGTCTGCTTTGCACAGCAGCATCCTGCCTCTCCCTCTGCTGTTTCCAAATGGCTAGGGTTGGTGGAGGAAGCAAAACTGATGTCCTGACAGAAGAGTGGAAAGGGATAGCTCACTAATGCAGTATTACTCGAATGAGATATGACTGGAGAAAAACTCTCAGGAGAGAAGGGGAAAAGTCTATGAGAAGAGAGTCCCACTGAAACATCGCCTCTGCCTGAGATGGCAAAGCCTGGCAGAAAACCTCAGCTCAGCAAGCAAGACAGGTGGAGAAACGCCTTTTTCTGGTGCAGCTCTATTTTACCCCACACTCTTGAGAGCAACAACAAATGCAGAACTGGCTTTGCAGAAGATCTGCGTGGGGCACAGGTGTGTTCACTATGTATTCACCTCCCTGCCCCAAATTCTCAGTTCTGGTTGGAAGGGGATGTGTTGCCATGTCAGCGGACTTTACCACTGAGATTAATTTTGCTCAGACTGCAAGATACTAAGATTCATTGTGTTGCTGTAAAAAAAACCAAGGGAATAATAAAATACTTATTTTAAAAATGATTTAATATAATGTTCCCAAGTGTTCATGAAAACAGAATTTTAAAAAAAGAATGAAGAAAAATTCCATAGAAAAAAAGTATTCTAATAGCCTTTGGTTTTTAACCTCTTTCCTACCACTGAAAACAGCAGCCTCTGTCTAGCATTTAACCTTTCTTGCACCTCTGCAGAAACTTCAGCTGGAGCACCGAAAAGCTGTAAGTATGTGCTGTTGCTTCACACTAACCTTACTCACATTATTATGATACAAATGCATGTATCTGATTCACAGCAGTCATCATACCTATAAAGAACTCCAATGGCAGTAATATCTCTAAAGACCTCAAACAATATAATGAATTATAAACTGTTCTAGCTTTCCTTAATCAGAGTGAACCTTCCCAGGTGTTCTTTAGCCAAATCACTTAAGCAGTGTCCAAGATTCTCTACAAACAATGTTCCATTTGCTAGTTTATAGGTTCCTGTCCTTTGGCCTCTTTAAAGTGTGCGATTCAAATCTGCTACTTCTTAATCTTCAGAAATCTCTTCCTGACCCTTGTGAACTTCTAGAAAACGTCACTGAAAGGATTGCAGATGTGCCTCCCCTAAAAACTTACAGATATACACTATCTGGACTTTAGGCTCTGTCTGCTTTTAGTGCATCTAGAATTTTTATAGCTGATACTGCTGTTATCTCAAACACGTGGGCAGACTCTCACCCTCCCTTTCCTTTCTGCAGACAGCTACAAATGAGCTGTGTAACAAATGTGCTGTTTCCTATCACCCAGTATCTATTCCTCACTATCATTTTTCATTGACCCTATGATTATCCTTTGTCTGTTGTGTATATGTATGATCATTTAACATTTATCACACTAACCACATAAAAATTCCAGAACTGGACAGTTGTAAGAGATTATTTTATGTGGAACCAAAGTCACTTATCTGAATGATTTGCAGATGTGATCTCAGAGCTGCCTCCTAGTGCAGCGGGAGGAATGGTTACTGTGACCAATAGCTTCCCACTGCACTCTGGAGGTGACCACTGTTTGGAGTATTAGAGTCAGCCTCGGCCTCAGCTCCTAAGTAGTACAACAATCAAGTTATGCGAAGTGGGTAAAAGAGTCTTTTGATGAAGTAAACAGGAACACCTATTTTCAGTTCCTTTAGGAAAAACAAAGGAACTAACGCATATTCTTGGATGACTATACTCAGAAGTATATGGTGGGTTTGAGAAGCTTCCATTGATGACTCCTGTGTCACTTCACGTTGTGGTTCTCCATATAATTTCCGGAGCACTTTGGAAGAGCTGACAGTGCCCTAACTGCACAATAAATGACTCCAATGATGTCAGTGGCAATGGGGTTATTGTTTCTTTGCTTTTGAAAAGGCCTAACATATTTTACTTTCCTCAACAGCTTCCTGGAATTCTACAGCCTGGGTTTCTACACAAAATACAGTGTATTTTACGTTCACCAGCACCTAAAGCTCCCTAAAAGGAGCTTTAGGGAGCTTTAGGGAAAGCTCCCTAAAATGTTATCTACTTTTTTAAAGGTATCTTGAGATATAGTAGATACATTTAGTACACACTATAGGAACTAATTTAAAAATCATGACCAACAAACAAAATCGTTTCAGCTTATTGTGACATCCGTCTTTGTAATAACCAGCCCAAAAACATCCCCTGTAGTAGAACTACAATTCATTATTTTCAGGTAGGAGTAAGCACCAAAAGCCAAGATCTTTGATTTAAATAAATGTAACAAATATGTTTTTATTACTATACCTTCAGCAATGGATGTTAATTTGTGCAGTAACAAAGTAGACATTACCAGTATGAAGTGGACCAACTGATGCAGCTCATGTACAGCTAAGCAGCAGACACTAAGTAAATCACAGGGGTAATGCTATTCTCCTGAAATGGCTGACATTTACAAGGAGAATTTAGCCTTTAAATGTTCAGTAGGTATAAGGTGAGATGTCATCACACCTCTTCATTTTCCAATTTTTTTTCTGCATGGTTCTCCTTTGAGCTGCTCCTATATTGGGTTTGCATAATAATTACAGAAGTGTTACCATCTGCTAAGTGACCTCTTTTACAGATTAAGGGAAAGTTTATTTTATAGAGATTAAAACGTAGTAAAGTGAACAGATTTTAAAAGAAGTTGTCCCCCAAGTTTCTCGTTATTTGATTTTCTGCAGCTCATCAAATTTCATAGTCATGAAGTAAGCCACGACTTTTTCCATAGTAAAACAGAGATGGAAGTGGTCACAGCCTATCAGATAAACATATTTTCCACCAGAAACACACACCGGTGACTTCGCTTCAGGAGGACTGTTTTTCCCTGACAAATGTCACGTTAAGTTTTCAGCCTCTCAGAAACCCTCAGTTTATTTATAATGACAAATATGAACTGTTTTTTATGGAAAATATTTAACTAAGAATATTTGGTATTACTTCTCTGGATCAACTGGACACCCGCTAGTTGCACTGCAGGGTCGGCACACTATTATTTTCATTATTTAAAATTACTGAGATACTTATCGCCTCCGGAGATAGGAAGGCGCACATACAGCGGCGTCGAGAGCCTCTGATCCTTGAGTGCCCTCAGGAGCGGTTATGGTGGATGTGGTGGCTCTGGTGCCACCGCCCGATGGTGGCGGGAGCGGGGCGCCGGGGCCTCCCCAGCCCGGCGGGTGGCTGCAGCGGAGGCAGTCCTTTGGGTGATCTGAGCCAGAAAATTGCAAAGGTTTATTAAGTACCTCGACGTAACGACGACACTACCAAGCTTACAATTCAAAGCAACTACTCCCACGTCAGCACCCCATACGCAAGCGGCCTGCGAGCGCACTCTGGGAGGCAGCGGGGGGAGACCGTTATTCTCCACAGAGGACAAGCAGAGGCGCGAGCTCCGCCGAGTGCCCGCCGCGGCGCAGAGGGGCAGCCCCGCGCCGTCGGCCTCGCCCCGCGGCCAGGCCCCGGCAGCGCCGCGGCCGCCGGGGGCCGCTGCGCCACAGGCTACGGCGCCGCCGCCGCCCGAGCGCCGGAGGGCGGGCAGGGAGCCACGCCCGGCCGCAGCCCCGTCCCGCCCCGGGGCCGCGGGAGGCGTGTGTTCAGCTAGGCGGGGGCTGGGCTGGGGAAAGCGGCCGGGGGCAGCGCGGCTCTGTCGTCTCCCCGTTCACGAGGGAGACAGCGGTATTCCGACGGAGCTTCCCCGAGTGCAGTCCTCGCTCTCACCTCGTCCCCTCCCCGAGCCCTCAGGCGCTGCGTGCTCAGGGCCTCCTTGAGGGCCTGGGACAGCCCCGCAGCCACTGGCGGTCACTGGGCACTTCCAGAATGATAGAATGGTTTGGGTTGGAAGGGACCTTTAAAGGTTATCTAGTCCAACGCCCCTGCAATGAGCAGCGACCTCTTTGTGGCTTCCCATCCCCTGCGAATACCTGGCCTTTCCCCTTGAAGCCCCAGGCTGGCGGCATCCCCGTGGCCCACAGGCACCCATGATTTTTTTTTCTGAGACTTCTTGAAATATCATAAGCAGGTAGAAATGAGACTATGTGTTGCTTGGTATTTCTAATCTTTAGGCAGTTCTGCTGAGTCTTTACTTTCAGCTGTGCTGAGGAAGCACAGACTGGCACATCCTACCTGAGGCTGTGCTAACCTTAGCGGAAGACTGTGTCACCTAAAGGGGAGATCTGTAAACTTTCTGTAACTGAGATTACCTTTGTGTGAAATAAAATATCTTTATTCATATTCTCTATGTGCCTTGAATTACACTGTCAAGTGAGGACATACTAAATCAGAGAAAACATTTAGAAATACCAAGTTCTGTGGTTCAATTCTGATTATTTTCATTCTTCCACAACAGTCATAGTATAAAATAAGGAATCATGAAAGCTGTCCCTTGAAAGAAATCTGAAATGTCCTACAGCCACAGGAAGTTTTCTGTTCTACTTGTGTTTTACATCAGAACACCAAGTTATATTTGCTCTCGTTTTATGGGAAGACTGTACAGGTGACAGGAGAGCTAGCAGGACTAAGCCTTGACAGGCAAGTCAAGAGAAGATGAGTCAAAAAAATAGCCTAGAAGAGAAGAAATTTTTATTAAAAAATATTAAGACCTTTTTTTCTTTTCTTAACCTAATATTGGCATACAATTAACCCCGTGATGCGTGATGCTCATTTACTTGACAGCGTCTCAAAGAAGTTGTATCCATTTCCCATATTTGACTGGAGTCGTGGGGCCTTATAGTGAACAGTATGCTGAATAACAGGCCTTATAACAAGGACCAAGTGCTGAGAGGCGGTGTGCGTTAGGTTCGGCACAGTGCCACGCTAATGCGATGGTACAGCTTCCAGATGGGAGCTGGCTCCTCTCCTGCCAGCTCAGAGTGCAGGCGGAATGAACACGTGTCTGCCTGCAGCCATCTGCCCTAAGTTCCCCCACTGTCCTGGAAGGTAAGAAAATGCATTATCACAGAGAACATTCAGATTGCCCTATGCGTCCTGGTTCATATTTGTGCAAGTGGTACTGATTTCCATATATTCCTGATTCATCTTTAAAACAACAAACCTTCTTCAGAGTTTACTAGCTGAAGCTAAGCTTCTAAAATCAGCTGTCTTGCTGCTGATATGCTAGAGTTCACATGGAATTTCCCTTCTCCTGTAGAGTCTGGGGAACTGGTACTTAAGTTGATTTGAAGAGGCTGTTTAGGAACTGAGCATCAGTGCTATGATGATATGAAGCCATTTGTTTCTTTCAGCATATGGGTTATGCCGTCTTGTGCAATGCACAACCACACATTAATTTACACAGAAACAATCTGAACTGGAATTCTAGTTCCCCACACTCCCATCTGACAAACACAAATGAAGCCCAACAGAACAGGATTTTGCCCTCCTGACTATACCAATAACCATCCCACATCCTCTGAAGTGTTCTTTCACAGTGCATTTATGGGCTAAAGTTTTCCCACTAAAAATTGCTGCAGGAACATTCTCGGTTCATCAAAACATGAAACCAAGTGGCTCCTGCTTCTTGAAAAACATGAAGGCATTGTTGTGAACATGGCTCTAGTGTTTACAGGGGAATGGAAAAAATAGCAGCCTTTTAGAGAGATTTAACTCAAATCCCCATGTGCAGCAGCGTTGCCTCCGGCCTAAAGCCAATACAGTTTTTGATCTTAAGCCTTGCAATCTGAAGGTATCCTGTGGTTCTGCAGTTGTGTTTGTTTTGGAAGATGCACAACAAATAACGAGAGGAAGGATATATGAGATATCACAGAGAGCTGTAGGGAGAGGGGTTGCAACTCCAAGGAGGGGGGAACTCTGTGCATGTGGCCTCTGCAAACCAAAAAAATGTCTGTAGATAATACTTGCTTTTTCTACACTCCCTTGGGCAAACAAAAATAAAGGGCAGAGGGAAATGATGGGTTTTTTTAAGCTATAGCCTTTGGTTACTAAGGATCAGATACTGTTTCAATCAGTTGATCTACTGAGGAGGGGAGCAGAAAGTTTTAGCCTCAAACTCCTAGAGAAGGTTGTAGAGCAAACAGGAAATCCGCACTGTAAATGGGAATCTGCTGTGAGCTGGTTGCAATGCTGAAGTTCTGGTCTGGGAAAAAAAATTAGCCATCTGAATTTGCTTTCATCCCCAGTTGGAATGAAAAGTCAAAATTCATACTCCCCTGTATACCAAGTATTCCCCAAAGTTGAATTTTGGGAATACCAAAGTGGACTTATCAGAACATTTCATTTGAGTGAAGTCAGAGCATTTTGTCTTGATAAAGTCAAAGGACTTTGTTTCAGCTTTTGATTTGGAAGCTCTTTGACACAGAAAATGATGGAAGCCTGTTCTCTGGAGGATGTGTTGCTCCCTGAAAAATCTCATGGATTGTTTTTTCAAGCACGCTGCGGCAGAATAAGTTCATTGGAATCTAACTCTGCAACTATGGCCAGCTTCATAGTAATTCAAAAGCCACTAACACATTCTAGTAAGGGGCCGCTTAAAAATCCTCAGTACCTGCAAGGATACTGGAATGCATCTTTGCTCTGAAGTTCAGTGAAAAAGATAATCTCAGATACTTGTAACAGAGGTAGAGGAGGACAGCCCCTCCATCTTACATGCATCAGGCACTATGAGCAGCCTGCCCAGTCTTCATTAGCTTAAGACAGCAGTATATTAAAAACGTTTTGACCAAGCCAAAATAAATGGCCTCAGTATATTCAAGTTTTCTTGTGTCCTTGGGAAACTGAAAATGCAGTTAAAAGTACTGCAAAATACTGAGGGCTCCTTGGCTTTTGCACATAGTGATGATTCAGATTCATGTTTTTACATGGCTGTTGGAACAGCCAGCTGATAAGGTGAGAAAATGACTCGTCTTTGCTATGGTTTCTCCTGCTTCAGGGACTGAAGTCCTTACAAGGTTACCTTGGCAATTAATTATAACCTGATAATTACACATTAGAGTACTAATGGATCTGGTAATGGCTTTTTTTTTTTTCCTATTTTTTTTGTGCTACAGTATCATTAAATCTATTGAAAAACTGCTATCATTTTCAGTAACATTTTAAATGAGCATAAGAAGACCAGGTCAAAGAAAGAGTTGTTAGTAACTGGGCAGTTAATTGTGACTGGTTGTTAGTTTTTAGTTGTAACTAGCAGTTGTTATCCTGAGGTCAACTTCCTTTAGAAAATGTCAGGACAGCCTTGCTAAGCAGCCAACAACCCAGGCTTTGGGGTGAAAATAAAAGTGTTACAAGAAATGATGATGGAAGCATTACAAGTAGATTAAATGTTTACCAGTGGGAACAACGAAAGAAGAAGCAAGAGAAAACATTATTGTTGGCCTCAAGGGAATTATAAAGGAAGCAAGCTAACGAACCTGCAAGCAAGGAAGAGCAGGTTTCAGACTAAGAACAAGTGAAAACAGACATATTATCTTGGCCCAAGAAGTCCCTTACTGCTGGCTTTCATGAAAATAAAATCACATGCAGATCCTAATATTCACTAATCATTAAAGGGAGGATTAAAAAAAGTTATGTGACTAAATGCAAGAGAAAGTTCACAGGTGAGTAGGTAAGGGAGAGGGGGGCTATAGGCCACCACTGACAAAAAGCAAAGTGCACAGAACAAGCAAAAATGAAGAGATGGGGACAATAGTGATTAACTGCAATTGAGTTCTTAATAGAAACAGATTAATTTCAGGTTCTACAAGAAAGACATGAAATGTGTACTTTATTATCTGATCTGATACTGAGGAGGAGGGCAGTTATTTTGAAGGAGATTCATATGGTTGATAAGGAGGAAGGAAATAAGGACAAGTTTAAATTAAGACATGGGAAACCAGGGAGGAACAAAACAACAAACACTGTCAATCTAGATGGACTAGATGACCTTGCAGGTCTTCTCTATCTCATGCTTCTTTGACTCTTTATGAAGACAGCACGGTCTCAGTAGTGGATATTTAGGATGTGTTAATGGCCAACTTCAGCAGAATTGTCCAGCTACAAAAAGTCTGCTTTCCTGCAACCTCTTTGTAATTTTAGAATAGTGGAATTACTAAAATGCAGATCTGAGTTTCATCAAATCATATCTTTAAAATACTGGCAATGAGTAGAGGTGCAGCTTTTCTCCTCTTACAGTCCAAGTGTGGTGGTATCTGCATTGTGAATTATTTTGGTGTTTTTCCAGCTGCTTTGTACTCTGCTGAGAATAACCAGGATATTTGGCTGTGCTGATCAGCAGTCACTTCACATAAAAGCCACGCTGTTCACATGCTGGCATGCATCCAGTTTGCATTTGTGGGTCACGCTCCAGTAGTTTGCTGTAGCCTTGTACCGGGCCATATCATTGCACGCCATTTTATAGAATCATAGAATCATAGAATGGTTTGGGTTGGAAGGGACCTTAAAGATCATCTAGTTCCACCCCCCTGCCATGGGCAGGGACACCGTCCACTAGACCAGGTTGCTCAAAGCCTCATCCAGCCTGGCCTTGAACACTTCCAGGGATGGGGCATCCACAACTTCTCTGGGCAACCTGTTCCAGTGTGTCACCACCCTCACAGTAAAGAATTTCTTCCTAATATCTAGTCTAAATCTACACTCTTTCAGTTTAAAACCATTACCCTTTGTCCTATCACTACAGTCCTGATAAAGAGTCCCTCCCCATCTTTCCTGTAGGCCCCCTTTAAGTACTGGAAGGCTGCTGTAAGGTCTCCCCAGAGCCTTCTCTTCTCCAGGCTAAACAACCCCAACTCTCTCAGCTAAACAACTCCAACTCATAGGGGAGGTTCTCCAGCCCCCTGATAATTTTTGTGGCCCTCCTCTGGACCTGCTCAAGCAGGTCCATGTCTTTCTTATGCTGTGGGCCTCAGAGCTGGACGCAGTACTCCAGGTGGGGTTTCACCAGAGCGAAGTAGAGGGGCAGAATCACCTCCCTCAACCTGCTGGCCATGCTTCTTTTGATGCAGCCCAGGATACAGTTGGCTTTCTGGGCTGCGAGCGCACATTGCTGGCTCATATTCAGTTTTTCATCCACTGGTACCCTCAAGTCCTCTGCAGGGCTGCTCTCAATCCACTCATCGCCCAGCCTGTATCCATGTTTGGGATTGCCCCAACCCAGGTGCAGGACCTTGCACTTGGCCTTGCTGAATTTCATGAGGTTCACACGGGCCCACCTCTCAAGCCTGTCAAGGTCCCTCTGGATGGCATCCCTTCCCTCCAGCATGTTGACCACACCACACAGCTTGGTGTCATCCGCAGACTTGCTGAGGGTGCACTCAATCTCACTGTCCATGTCCCCGACAAAGATGTTAAATAATACTGGTCCCAATATGGACCCCTGAGGGACACCACTTGTCACTGGTCTCCACCCGGACATTGAGCCGTTGACCACAACTCTTTGAGTGTGACCATCCAGCCAATTCCTTATCCACCAAGTGGTCCATCCATCAAATCAATGTCTCTCCAATTTAGAGACAAGGATGTTGTGTGGGACAGTATCAAATGCTTTGCACAAGTCCAGGTAGATTTGAACTGCGTTGTCCTGGATGTCCCAGCTCTGTGGGGAAAAAGAATGAGAAAATACCAGTCCTTGCACCTGGACCCATGGAAGAGTTGGAGGGAACAGCTAAGGGAACAGCCACCCAGTCACAGGAATGCCATGCAGTGTTGAACTAAATCAAAGGGTACTAAGATGATAAACCCATATTTCCAGTGGTGCCCCCACTGTTGTCTGTATTTAGATGAGTTGGACAGGATTTTTTGCACTGGATACCAACATCTTGGATTTGATTCTTGCAGAAGAAGTAACTGAGTACTGTCTGGTACTAGACAGATGTATATGGGAGCCCAGCTGACAACTAGCAATGCTGGGTCTAGCCAGCCTGGTCGGGTGCCCCTCATCCCCAGGCCTCACCAGCAATCTTCTCTCTCTGAGGACACGCAAGCTGGAAGAAGCACTGCATTGGAGATAATTCTCTAGTCATCAGTCACAGAATTACAGGTTATAATACATGTCTGGTGCTCATCCAAGTCCTTGTTTTTGGGCAGATGCAAGGTAGTTGGTTTCTGAGTTCTCCTTCCCAGCTGAACAAGAGTAACAACAACTGTGGAGATGGTGGTAAGGTACTTTCTAACATCCCATCCACCAGTCACTTCCTTCCTAAGCACTTACTTTTTTTCCTGCTTGCCCATACTGTTCTTTTTTTATTTGCAGTCATGCTCTGACTGCTAAAGAAGACAAACAGCTGCAGGGTGGTGTAACAGCCATGACTGCTGGAAAACATCTTTTCCAGAGCTGCACTTCACCCTCTATTTTCCTTCTCTCCTGGGCGACCCTCTCGCTCATACCTAGCCCCCAGTCCCTGCACAAGAAGCATTTGGGAATCCCCCTTTGGGGGTCGTAGGTGTTCAGAAGGACCCTTAGCCAACTCTTTCTGGCCATGGTATCTTTTGGGAGTCAAAGACCCTTCTTCCTCCATCCCTGTCCTACATTGTGGCCAGGCCATTTCAGCCTCCAAGAGTTACTGTGGTAGCAAATGATTTGTGTGAGCAGAACCAGATGTCAAAAGCTTTTCCACTGGAACATCCCATGTAATTTCTTTCAAGTCTGCTCTGCTCAAAGAACATCTCTGTGTTCTAGGAAAATCACCGTACTTTTTCTTCATTTTTTTTTGTCTTTTATTTTCACACAAAGGCCAAGGCGCTTCAGTACAGTGGGAAATAATCACAGTCGTATTAAAATTCATGTCCAGCTCTGCACATGTGTGGATTCATCAACAGTAGAGAAAAATGTTTGTTCTCTCTCATCTGCATTAGCACCAGCCAGAGCAATAGGTGATTCCATCTGATGGGACATGGTCTCCCTCCATTTAGAGGGGAGATCAGCTGTTAAAATAGATTGGGTCAAAGGCTTTCAATAGCCCATATAGCCCAACAGAAAGTGCAGCTCCCAGACTGTCTGAAATTCACTGAGGTGTAAAAGTATGCAAAGCAAACCCTGCACTTCTTGGACTACGTTCTCAGAAAGCCATGCTCTTAGTGGTATAAGGTCTATGCTAGCACCAACATGTCTTGCACAGTGAAAGCATATGTACGGCATCAGCTGACACCAGCACTGCTGTGTGTTATTAATGATACGGCACCTGTAGTTACTGAAACCATCCACAGCAATTCTCTGTAGTTCTACCAGCATCAACATCATCACTGGAGGATTAAGTACTATAGATGTCTCTTAATGAAGGAAATCCAGGGAGTGGCTGACCACTGAGGGCCAACAGATCTGTAGTGGCATTTTCCCGCAGGAGCCTGTCCCTATTTTGGTTTGAACAACAGACCTTGATGTTTTGGAAGCTGTTTTTTCTGAACCCTTTGGAGAGGGAGGTTCTGTACTAACAAACTCCAGACATTGGCTCCAGACAATGTTTACTAGTCCTGAGAAAACTGAGCTTTCATTAATTAGTGGCTTCTTTGTGGTGCATCGAGTTGCTGCTCAGTGTTTGTAAACTTCTCAGTCCATTCCTCCGGGGTCTCTGAAAGGCGGGGAGCTGCTACAGCTCCCCCAGGGCAGCGATGCAGTTGACACCCAGCTCCTCCAGTGTGTCCCTTGCTTGGACAAATCTCAGTAGCAAACTAATTGGAAGTGCCAGGATCAGCTATCAGAGAATTTGTGAAAAGGGTGGAGGCTCAGGCTAATCAGACTATCTGTTGCAGATAGTTTGTCCAGCTTTAGCTTTATAACCAGTATATACTCTGCTTCCTACCTCTGCGTGAGGGTGTGAAAGACAGTGTGTACAAACACAACTGGAAAAGCCCTTGATATGTACTGTCTTTTAATTGAGTATGTACTAGAGAGGGAAAGAATAAACATTAACAAACAATTCTGACTTTCCCCTAACCTTTGCAATGAAATAATTCTATACTTTATGGTTTGATTTTTTAAAATGGCTTTTTATTGGATGAACAAGCTCATGTGTGCGTAAAAGAGTTCATCAGTCAAGAATATATATACACAACTCCTAAAGACTAGGAAGACTAGGCCCCCCCCGCTATTTTTTTCCTTTTTTTCCCCCCACAAAAAAAGAGAGAGTCATGAAGAATGTCTTGAGTATGAGTTGGAATCCAGACAAAAGTGAAAAAAACCTGCCCTTTTTGTGTTTTATGGCACTCTACTATCTTTTTAAAGTTACGTTTTTTGTGTCAGCACTCAGCAGATTTAAGGTGAGATAAAGTGTCCATTCTTTTCTTTTTACCCCCTTTTTTCCACCATAGCATCTGGGATCTTAAAACCAAAAAACCCCTTGTGATTTATCAGCCCTAATTGTCTCGCAGTGGGGTTTCAGAGAGAAGATCATTAGCACACCCAGACATAAAGCAGATGTTCCAGTGATGACATGTCAGCAGAAGGAGTGTATTTCTCTTTTGCCTCCTCCCTCTTTCTTATTCCTTATCTAATCTCATTCCCCTCAACACATTTGTCATTTATATCTGTCGGTGTGATGTTTGTTAGTTGGAGTGAAGAGGAAGGAGCAGCTCTCGCAGCATGGCAGGGCTGTGCTGCCAGTGGCGGTGGGCACGGCTGGGCTGGGCTAGTGTTTCAGCTGCCAGGGAAGGGAGGTCTCAGAGGTGGGGTGCCCATGCACCCCTGTGCACTGTGAAGCCAATTCATTTACTGCGAGGTGTCCTCTGCTGCGCACGGCCATGGCATATCAGCACACAGAGTAGTGTGTATCATGGTATTAGCAGGATTAGCAGGGAATAGTAGGACTGCCTTGGATATGCAGGCAGGCAAGTGGCTGTGTTGTGTGTCACACCGGAGAAAACCATCCCACCAACACGACCTGAGCAAAACATCTCAGTTGCTGTCCTGGCTTCATGCCCCAGTGATGAGGCCCTTTCCGTGAGGCAGTTCATTTGCAGGCAGCCTGGGTGAAAAAGGCTCACAACAGTTCAGCTTCTGCAGTACACTTATTTAAGCAAAGTATTATTTATGAAGATTTTCCTTTAAAAAATAAATGTCTTCTGGCCTGAGGGAAAGCAATAAATGGTCTAAATTATGTTCTCAATCCAGAATTAATCTGGATGACTGGACAAGGGAATAAAGAAGGGATGAAACATGAACTTCAATTTATAAAGAATCAGTTTTCCCTCCAGCTGCCTGGCAGTCTGTGTTGGGGAGCACAGAACCTAGGGCACCTCTGAGTCTGAAAAGGTAAAGAGTAAAAATGGCAATTATATTGAGAATTTTAAAACTTTTTTTTAAGGAAAAACCCTAAGGAACAGAAAAGATGAGAAAGATCCCAGGTAGCCATCTTGATAAGAAACATTTGCCAAAGAAAAACCAATGGAAGCCCTGCCAAATCAGGATCCTTACTGCATGGTTATATAGAAAGTCCTCCTTTTCCCCTCAAACCTATGCTGCATGCAAGATTTATTTTATTCTTGTCATGGCAAATAATTCCATGGCTGCTTTCCATTTTAGGAGTAAAGGCCAAACTGTTCAAGTACAAGTGCACCCATTTTAAGTTTCAGTATATCTTAACATATTTACAACAGAAATGTCATACAGAGGCATCATATCTCCTGCTATATTTTGTGTGTTTCTAACATGAGGAAGCCAGAAATGGGGTAAGATAGAATGCTCATCAACTTCCAGCCTCCAATTTCCTTTTCCTCGTTCATTAAGAAAGCTGTTCATTAAGAAGACTTTGAGAAGAGCTGAAAAGCTCACAGCTGCTGCTCTCCCACCCCAGCCAAGATACCCACAAAGACACAATCCCCCTCCTCCTTCCCACAGCGCATTGCTCTCCATCTGGAAAGAAGAAGGGAGGTTTTGGTAGCAGCTCTGGCTTTGTGATGGCAAAGGGATGCAATTTGGGCTTCAGTGCTCCTGAGTCTTTTAGAGCTGAGCATTACCATTAAAATTAGTGCCTCCAAACAGGAATTCTCTTCTACAATTGACTAACAAGTCCAGAACTAACCTTCTGTGGCACAGATGCTCACATGCTTTTCCTGCTCTGTCTGCACAGCACACCACTTCCCTGAATTATGCTCCTCAGAATGCACTCAGCATTGGTTTCAGAACAACGCATTTCCCATCTGAACTAATTTCTTTAAAGCAGAAAAGACACCTACAAACCCAGAGCCCAGAGAGGACCAATTTGGGCACAGGAACCTATCTTCTAGAAGAGAAGGAAAGAGGGTTGTCTTTGTCATTGGGACTGACTAAAACCATCACTGGCAGTGGTAGACATTTTCTTAGTGTGGGTAAAACGTTAATGATTTGTCCCTTCCTTGCTGGATGCCACCTCAGTAGGTCAAGAAAAGATCCTGCATTAACTTTAGGGTTAAATTAGTCCCTCAAAAGGAGGTTGCCATGAAACACTTCCATCTGGAGTAAGTCCTGTAGTTCCCTGAGTAGCCCTGTGTTCTGCATGGCTAATGGCTCTGGCTTCTAAGCTTGCTGCTAAAGAGCTCATTAGTGTGGTAATAGTGCAGTGGAGGTAACAGATTTTTTTGCCAGTCAGGATGCATTGATGGGAAATCTGTTCTTGTCTACCTATATCTTAAACATGAGACTAAAAATTTATTTGATAAAAGCTGCAGCACTGACGGAAGGCAGACTTCTTTAAAACATTTGATGTTGTAGGATACTTTGATTGCAAAGTAGATTTAATCAGAATCAGCATGGCCCACATTGAGTGGATTACCAACTAAATAGACAATATGTGTCAAAATATAATTTGGAAGTAGGAGAACATTGGCAATGGATTGACATCACTGAGCAGGTGTATTTCTAGGAGGAATCCAGTTTTTCTCCCATATTATTTAATGTTTTATCAATAATCCCATAGGAAAAATAAGCATTACTATAATATTAACATATATAAAATATTGATATTGATATAACATATTGATAACAAACTCCCCGTCCAAAGGAGAAGTGTAAGAAGATGTAGCAATTGTGTGCTGAAGTTAAACAAATTTGGACTGCAAATGAGACATGGACTTTCATCAGTGAGGACAGCTAAATAGCTGGCAAATCACCTAATCAAAATATGTGTCAGATGAATTTAACATAGCGTGTAATTAATTCCCACGTAATTGGATGTTCAGGAGATGCAGATAAGCACTGAAGCATGAAGAATGGCAAAATCTGAGGCACAGTATGGTCTTTAGTTTCATGATGATGGACTGTCAGGCCAGTGCTTTCATAGCTGTCATGTTGGGACCAGTGGATTTGTTTCAAGAGTGAGCAAGGACATCTCCATGTCTCTGTCCCAGCTTTTTCACAGTGTTTTTCACCATTTTTAAAGACAATTGCTCCTCCACATCCATTCTGGTGACGCATACAACTACCAGGAATAGTTACTGGAGATGGTGCAGGAACAAGTCAAGCACACATGGGAATGTTTGAAAAGCCAGTTGCTAGATGCAGTGCAGATGTTGCTCATTTGGAATACTGGTAGCTGTTCTGCTCACAATTACTTCCAAAAATACACTAAACACTGATGTGAATAGCAAATTCTTTTCTTAATCAATACTTTCACTTTGGAATAGTTTTGTTCTGTGTTAGACAATTTAGAAAGGAAAGAAAAAGTGACTGCAAATAGAATCTAGAATATCTCGGACAAAAAAGAAGATCCACAACTGGGAAGGGTAGTTTCCATTCTCCACTGAAGGGCATTTTAAAAAACAAGCAGAGTTAAATATTTCTTCGCAGAACCTTGTCCTGAGACTGGCATGCTTGTGGGAAAAACAAAACAAGAAGAGTATGCAGGATATTGTATATTACAAATACTCCAGGCATTATGAATGGGAAAAAAAAATATATGACTGTAGATGTTATTGCCTCATAGATTGATTTTTTTCTCTTTTCTGACTTTCATTATTCCAAAACTAGTTTGTTTATAAAATAACAAACTTATAAACTGTGTGTAAAAAATTCAGAGATAATGGTTTTACAGATACCACATTAATTTAAAGTAACTTTGTGACTTTTGCTTAAATAAATATTAAGGGCTTCAAACATTGACCCTTCTTTTCAGAAACTGAGTTGTTTTTTAAGAGGTTAAGTATCTGGGCAAGTTTCTTCTTTTTAAAGAGGGATTTAAAAATAAAAACAGATGCAGATAAACACTTGAATGTCAGGATCAGAAATCAAGCTTTTGTTTAAAAAATATTTAACGACAAACTACATCAGCTTGAAAAGCGAGTGGTTTTGAACTGCGTATCATTCACCTTCGTGAAACAAAAAACCACTCCCAACCCTTGAGAACTGTGGTCAGATAGATATCCTAGACATGCAAGAGATGCAGGCTGGATCCTCTGTATGTATATTTCCCCAGCCTTCACATCACTAATTTACACCAAAGCAAAGTATTTTCCTTTTCTATCTCTTCATCCCATATGCTCCTCAAAATTCAGAGTTGAGCCTGAAGGTGGAAGATGTCACCCTCCAAGATAATATCTGTAACAGGTGAATGAAGCTGTGAGGCTGTGGCAGGCTCGGTACTGCTGATCTCCAAGTCACCATCTACGCAAAGGGTCTTTTTTTCTGCCAAACACCCCTGATGCCAGCTGACTTCAGTGGGGTCTGCAAGCACTCAGCTTGTCAGAAATACATACCAAAAAGTATCAGAATTAACCAATTATACATTTTGCTGCTACTATTATGGCTGTGGCTTCTCATAATTAGCTTCAAGACAGATAAAGTTTCTGATGCTGAGATGCTCCTGACAATGTGCATGAGGCTGAGTGGGTAGCACCGATGTATCATCGCCCGTGCTTTCAGCAGGGATGCTGTTGCAGTTCCCCACTGGAATTTGCACTGGGGCTGCACTCTGTGAACAGCAGCAGCATGTATCTGTACTTCCCAAGAAGAGGGGAAAAATGGCTGTGTGGAAGAAACTTCCGCATTACAGACATTCCAGTTGTTCCTTTGAGCCACAGCCATAACTCCCTCCAGATGTAACCCTTCACTTCTCCCTCTTTACAAGTTTATTTTCCTTGTAAGGAAGAAAAACATGGAAAAGATTTTTGGTGGGTGTAAACCAAACTGAGAAGTACTGAATGTAAAGAATGAAGAAGGCTTTATACAACATCTGACTACAGCCAGTGAGCTGTCTCACATGCACAAAGCCATGGAAGTGCTAAACCCCATCAGATGCCTCTGTCTAGGTGAAATTCATCTTCTTGCCTAACATTGCATGGGAGAGGAGTATGTGTGTGCTGGTGCATACACAGGAAAGGAAATCTTTGCCTCAATTTATGGCTTGAGCAAGGAGCTCTGGGGCCTCTCTAGCTCCTGCTGCAAACTCTGGGCCAGATCAAAGTCTGAACATGCTGCACACATCCTGCCTGGGAGGTCACAGCAAACATGTACATGCAAGGCTGCGGCAGCTCCACAGGTCTCATGCTTCTCTGTAGATGCTCTCTGGAGCAGGGAGAAGGTAAACAGTCAAAGCACTCCATTTTCACACTTCTTAAGTGTTCTTCTGGTAGGAATATAGTGATAATCTTGGACTGCAAATTAAGTTTTGGGCAAAGGCACATGCTTTTCTAGTCTTTGTGTGCAGAAGAACAAGGCTTCCCACCTTCCATGGCTGGAGGGTCACTGCAGCTAAACCTCTGCCTGGGCCTGACAAAACAGTGAAACACCTTTAGTTCCCCAGCCTGGGAAGCCTGGGAGCCCTATCTGACACTGCGGCGAAGGGCAGCGGTGAGGGAACCACGATCAGGTGTGCTGTTTTGGCCTTGTGGTGAGTAACAGCATTGTGGTAAAAGCTGAAGTGCCGAGTGAGGTATGCTGTCTTTTAACTGAAATCACCAGCCTCTGCTCTCCACCTGGAGGAGCTGTGGGTGGACCTGCCCAAGGGCCCTCAAAGCTGTGCCCTTCCCCAGAGAACCAACTGAGCAGAGAGAGGAGTTGCAAGAAGGAAGTATAATCCTTTTTTTTTTTTTTACTTTAGTCCACTGGATGGAGAAATCACGGCAACAGTCTCAAAATATTCAGATAGTGTTTTACCACTCCATTTTATGACACTGCTGATGTATTGTTGTGCTGTGTAATGGAAGAAAAACCTTGGATTTATTTTCTCTGAACACAGGGGTAAAGCATAGCTTGTCAAGGGACCTTCAGGCAGATATCTAGCTTTTCCTGAGGTTGCATGTAAGCTGATGAGCCTACCATATTTGTAAATTTAAAAACAAACCCCATTGAAATGAAATAGCCAAACCAAGTAATTTCTGCTGTCATCAACATTGGGCATCACCTAGATGTCACCAAATGTGGCATCATACCATTTACTTTTTCTTCACCCAGAAACCCTCCTGAGGCTGCCAGTTTGCAGAGTGGGCCTGAGGTCCAGAGCTCACCTCTGCCCTTGGGCTGCTGCTCCTTCACCCTTTTGGTAAAACGAGCCCCAAAAGGAAACTTTAGAAGATGTGGACACGCTAAGTTTAATTCTCTTGTGCAGGAATAGTTACCACTAATAGCATAAGAACAGAAAACATGAAAACCTTTACTCATCAGTGACACCAAACTTCATTTTTGAGAAGGCCCAGGAATAGAAGTAAGGACATGGGAGCAAGTGAAGACCTTCTGCTGAGGCATGATGGGCACTTGAATTGCCACTGCAAAACATCTCAGTATGGAGCCTGCCGTTTTGGTAGGTGTGAGATACAGTAGTTCTCTTCCAATGACAGTCTGAACTACTGGTTCAATAATTCACATTTGAAAGAAAAATCTGCATACACAGATGCAATAGGCAAGGATTATTCCATATTTCACGTCAACACATAGATATCCTACAGAGTATTGTTTTTCTTTTTTTTTTTTTTATCCCCCCTTCTTTTTCTTTGGTCTGGTTTATGTTTAGATTCTTATTAAAAACATATGAAAGTATCACAAACATGAATTTGGCTGCCAAAAGTTAGGTCCCTAAAACCATATGTAGGTATCAGGAGTGGCTGATTTTCAGAGATGGGCAGCTCAGAGTGTGGCAGAGCAAGGTATTGATATAGGTGCCTACATACAAATACAGGTGCTTGTTTTGAGCAATCAAATTGGAAAAATTTTGGCCAGTATGTTCAGGCAAGAAACATGAAAATGGTGAACTTCTGAGCATCTGGCAAGTTAAATGCTTAAAAGATTAGCAGAACATGGCAAGGCTGTAAACTTTCCAAGACATTCACTGGGAATCTCAAACAAAATAGTTGGAATTCCAGGCTTCTTCAAGCTAATTTGTTATTGACAAGGGACCACATTTAGACTGACTGTTAGCAAACCTAAGGCTGATTTAAGAGAAATTTAGGAGCCTTAGTTCAACAGAGCAATTTGTACTACATACTAGGTGGGGCTGCCAGCCCGTGGAGGTATCCAACCTTAACAGTGCTTCTGCTACTGCAGCTTTCTCTAGATGCTCATGCTTTACTGCACATACGCAGAAGTGTATCAGCCTGAGCACTTCCTTGTCAGAGTTTTTGCAACTGGTGCAGAATAACTTAAAGTCTGTGGGAGGCCTGAAGCCACTGAGCCTGCTCAGACTGTGCAGAACACTTCCAGTTCTGGAAGATCAGTCTGATAGCGGACTGCAGACAGACCCTCCCACTCCCTCTCCCTGCAGCTCTATGGTCCTGATGCACTGTGGGCTGTGAACCGCAGCACAGCCGAGAGCAGAGCAGGCAACGCAGGGCTGAGATGAGCTGCCGGGCACAGCCTCTGGCCGCTCGCCTCTCCCACCTTGCACACTGGTGCTCTTCTGAAGACATAGCCTCGGGACGGCGCATCCCGGTGGCACCCACTGCCTCAGCCCTCAGCGAGGCAGGGAAAAAAGCCCAAGTTGGCACCTGCTGTTTCCACCTTGGCACCAGCCTCGAGTGTTGCCGGATGGGCTCAAGGGAGTTGCTGGAGAGCAAACCCACAGCTGTCACTTCCACTGGCTGTATAAGGCATTGGAGTAACTAGGAGAGATGCTCTGGATTGCCTTGATGGGCCAGATGACTGCTATTTAGGTATTGAGATGCCCAATTTAGGCATCCGTAATAGGAAGTCTGCTTATGGCCCTGGTGTGCTATGACCGTTGCTTATTATGCTGTTCATAATTGTGTCATTGTTTCTGTATGCTTCCTGTTTTATTATATCCATCTGCTGCTCCGTATTTTATATTTGAAATGCAGGCTTTCTGTGCCACAAATTTGCTCTGTGCTTAGCACATAGTATAGGCATGCCAACACCCAAATTCTGCACTTCCCCCACAGCCCCTGGTGGAAGCACTTAACAGTTAAATGAAACAGTTGAGACAGTAGATAGTTCAGGAAATACAACGTTAACACACAGGCTCCACTGCCACCCTCTTCTGCTCATGGTGGTTTCACAGAGGCTTTGGATGCCAATATGAAGTGATCCTGCTAGGTTTAACAAAAGGCCATGCCTGGGCCAAGATTTTCAAGTGTTATAATGTTTCTGACTGCTTGGCTTCAGGCAGGTCTGATTCTTCAGAGGGCACCCAGGGATTCAATGCCCCAGTCACTTCACCTTCAACCACTACTTACTTGAGTCAACACCCCAGCCTGGATGCGGCTCAGGGACTCATGTTTTCCTTCCTCAAAATCTTCTTCGATGACCTCATTCATGGTTGTTGTGTATCTGTACTCCCATTCTGGGCTGTGCATACCTTCAGTTACAGAGAGAAAAAAGGCAATACTCTAGTGTGCAGTAGAGCAAAGGCAAGGCTCTATATTTCTAACTTGTTGCTGAAAAGCTCCAGAGTAATTTGTTGAGAAGCTCTAGAAATTACATGTAATTCCTAGATAATTCTGTGTTCAAAAGAAAAGCAAGCCTGATCCCTTTGGTATCCTTGGATCCAAAGTTGAAAAGAGAAGTATTTAATGTTAATAACTCTTCCCACCTGAATTGTTCTACACAACAGCTTGGAAAACTATTATTTGTATGACATTTCAGTAGCTTTATATGTGACTGGATTGATGATAATGGAATAAGCAGACTTTTTCAGCAGGCCTGAAATGAATAAATAGCTTAAATCACAGTACCCACAACTACTTTCCTCATCAGTTTGGTTTTACTTTATTTCACCAGTTATAACTGATGCCCCTAATAAAGCAGGAATAAGCAGCTAAAAAATAACCCTATATGGTTTCACGGGTCTGTGGGGAAAGAAAGGGAGCAGTCACATTCTTCTCCAATACAGGCACTAGAACTTGCAGTAACTGCTCGCAGGAGACTGATGTTATTCAGCATTGATATAGCACTGAAAGTTTGCTTCAGCCTTAGAGAAATAGGAAAGACCTGTTTTCTGCCTGAAGAGTTTATTATCTGCAAGATGTATCCGACAGTGTTCTTCAGTGGCCCCACTGCAGATGTGGATGCGAGGGATGCTTTGCCCAAAATTACATGAAGTTTGTGGCCAAGCCAACAAACAGACAGTGTTTGCCCAGGTTCAGCCCGGCACCGAAGCACAAGGCCATCCCTTCCCTCCCACGTTGCCAATGTACGCTGGCAACAGCAGCTGCCCCAGAGGAAGCTGTAGGGTGTGGGGCAGTGGTGGGGAAGCTGTTAATAAAGCTCCAGGGTACATATTACATGGGCAGCTTTGGAGTTCGGGCCTGCCTTAGCAGCCAAGAGGAAGAGGCAGAGCTCAGCTAGGGAGAGGTCACTGGGAGAGGTTGTTTTGAGGGGCTGTCTGCAAGGCACAGGCTGGGATGTTGTTCTGAGACATGGGGGATGAGTCCAGAAAGAAAAATGGGGCAAGAGACATTCATGGAACAACAAGAGAAGACCAGAGAGATGCTTTATCATTGAGAAGGTGTATGTGTGTGTGAAACAGCAGGATATGAGTGATTTGGGGATGCTATCCTCAACGCACACTAGGGTATCTGTGACGACACGGCCATTGCAAGCTGCTCCTCATGTAACCACTGAGCAGCCCTGCGAGAGTTACATGGTCACTGTACACTCTCTGACAGGACTGGGGTCTGCCCAAGCCTCCCTGGGGAGGAGGCGGGGTGTAGCTGTGGGGTGAGAGCAGCCTTTGGGAGATGTGTGGTGTGCAGCTGGCATCCCATCACATCACAGGGCCAGGAAACAACTGGTGAAGTCAGGAGTGGGGGGAGAGAGCTGGGAGCTGCTTCTGCTGTGGTGTGGGGAGGCTGGAGGCATTTACAGCTGGAAGCACAGGGAGGAGCCGCGAGGCGGCCGGGAAGGCCACCCACCTGCAGGAAGGAGCGAGGGCACACGGACCAAGACAGAGGAAGAGAGTGCAGGGACGGAACGGGAAGGCCAAGCACAGAGCCCCTCGGTCCTCCGGCAGCCAAGGAAGCCCCTCTCCGTGCCAGGTGTGGGGCAATGCCATGCACTGGAGCCAATCCGCATCTTTCTGGGCACCGCTCCTCCTCAGTGGTGCTCATACCCCTCGCTGCCACCTCCCCTTCTCCTGCAGACCTGCTTAGGGGGTCCCTTGGACCGGCTAATTGAGGGGGTGGTAGTTAAAAGCTCACCAGCTTTTTCTGAGCATGCTTGAAAAAGACAACTCACATTTTTTCCTGCACTTCATTCCCACTCTCCAGAAAAAGCATTTCTGAGATAATAAAACCAGCTAAACATGATCTACATAAGATCAGTATATGCTTGACACAGCATACCAACTGCAGCGATGAGGCCGAAGAGTCCACAACATGTTTTGCAAGCAGATTTGCTCTTAAAGACATTGCAGTGAGTCAATGTATTGGAAACCTAATGGCTTCACACAGATGTTATTTGCTTAAAATGGCTGGGGGGTCAAGTTCAGGCTTACTTTGTTCTACTAAATTACAGAACAAAGACTTGGCTGGTTGCTTAGTGAAATAATGTGTAATAGATACCATAGGACTGACTTTTTGTGTATATATGGGCATTAGAAAAGTGGGGTGGAGACTAAACACCCCTTCCCCGCACAATCAAGTAGAATATATTCTCATCAATCATGTGGGAATTACTGAAAAGTTGCAGACATGTTCATGAGACAGGAGATATCCTCAGCTTTTTAAACAAGAAGCAGATGGAAAGGAGATGGCATTGATTTTCTGCGATCCAAACCAGTTGAGTGTGGAGGAGCCAATGGAGCAGATAATATTAAACAAGCAGCACCCAACAGAGCAGAGCAAGATGCTCCAGAAATCTTCAAGGCAAAGGGAATATGTCTGAAAGACTGAGAACTATTATGGTGTCAGGATTTTCCCCTCTTGTGAAGGTAACCATTTGTTGCGGGGCACAGAGCATTTGCAGTCAGCCACAGCTGCGGTTGGAGCAGCCCAACCAAGGGAAGAACATGGTCCTTCCCCCTCGCTCTGTGTTCCTGCCTCATCTGTTAGTGAGTATCTTGTTACATTAAACACCAATGTCACTGTTACTAATGTCTAAGTGCTTCATTAGTACCATAATATATTAAATGTAGAATTAAAGAAATAGTAAACTTTAAAAATATCAAGCAAAACATTCACTACAGCCAAACTTAAATAGGATCACTGTCATCTTCACTACGCCAATTAACTTTTCAATTCCATTGCTGATTTAGTTGTGCCTCCTTCATCTGTTAGCAAAGAATTACTTCAGTTCAACTACTTAAAGCTGTATATAAGGACTGAAGCTATCTACATGTATAGAGAAGCTTCTTAATGTATGGAACAACACGATAAATAAAAAAAGTAAATAAAAAATCCCACTTAAACCCCAGTTTACTCCTCAGGTCTCCTGGGTAAGTTGGGCATGGACAGAAAGTTTCCACAAAAGATTTAGTTTTTACTAGTTTGAAAAAAATGTCTTTCTATTACCTTTGGATAGCACAGTCTGTACTACTCCAGTGAAAGATGTCATACAGCCTCAGCAAATACTGAAACAGTCACTTTGAAACAGCAGTGAAGCCAGAAGCTTTTAGCAGACGCTGGAACAAATTCAAGTATCATGTCTTTGCCACCTCCTTCCTTCTCTCAAAGTCAATGACGTGAATACAGCCCTTCATTTAAGAATGAGAGGGATTCACAGATAACTCAATAGTCCTGTCACAGCTGCAGAGATATTTTTTCCTTTCGTTAGCTAATTACTAGGGAAATGGTCTTCCTCAAACTTTGCAGGAGCAATGAATCAGTTGGTCATTGAAAAAAAAAATCACTGTAGTAGATCATTAGTCTCGTTATCTTCTGGGGTCACAACTTCTCATCTGCTGTAGCTGAGCCTTATTTCCAGTCCATCCATCTTGCTAATCAACCTTCTTGTTGTTTCTGATCTACTCTGTGGTAGCATCTATGTGTTTAAAAGTTTGATTTCTCCTCTAGAGCCTCCTAGCCCTTCCCTTTAAGTCATTTATAGTTAACGTAGTATCTGGCAGCCTCCTTAGCTGCTTAATATTAAGTCCCTTGTGCCCAGCCACCTTGCATTTATGCTTGTACCCATTATGCTTGAAGGGCAGGGCTTCCGTGGTGTCACGTTCTCCTCTAGAAAAACAAATCTTTTCTAATTTTAGGCACTGAGAAAATTCAGTCTTTGTTCTTCTCCGCAGGAAAGGTTCTTTCTGGTGTACTGAGTCAAATTGTGAATGTCTCATCCTACCGCCTAGTTTAATGGTGCCATTTACCCATGCTCTGCCTGTTCTCATATACAGGGCATATAGCAGGGGATAACAGACTGATGGATCTTTAAAAATAAAATCTTCTTGTTTTCATGTTAGTTGGCATGGGAGTGTTTGTTATAACAAAGGCATAACACCCTCGGAAGTCTCAGCAGATGCCCGAGATACCTCCTGATGCCTCTCCTTTGCCTAAAAATGGAAAAGATAAGTCCAGATCTAAGCCTGGGTCTCCTGTGAGACTTCACTGTTAGTTTAAATGTATTTTCTTCTTCAGCTTTTACTATGCTGACCTAACTTTTCCTAAATGCTAACAAAATATTAAAAACCAACAAAAAAAAAATTAGTAAGGCTATTTGAAAAGCCAAGAGGTATCATATAAACTTTAAAATGTAAAATTTCTACAAATGGTATGAGATTCATGGAAACTTTTTGCAACTTCAGAGCTTATTTTCTGGTGCTGCTGGTCTAATGTGATAAATGGGCAGATTGCTTTTGCTGGGAAAATAACCTTCATGACCAGAGGAGCATCAGAAGACAGATGTTGTTTGTGCTTTTGCCATACACTTGATTTGGTTGCCTTTTATTTGTCTTGTGCAGGTATAAAATGTGCCCTCCCCTCCCCAGCTTCGCTGTGAGGATTGCTTGGTATTTGGTCTTTACAGTGGTGATAAAAGAGGGCACACCGTGGCCCTCCTTGACAGGAGAAATGGGGAATCTAAGGTTGATGTTTTGTTAATATGACTCTGAATATGAATTTGGGTAAACTGCTGAAAAGTAAGCTAGCCCCTGCAATGTACTGACCATTTCACATAGCATCCTGAATTTTGCTCTGCTGCTGTTATCCTGATCTTGCTTCTGGAAAAACAATACTGCCTGACACAGTCCAGTTTTGGAAAGAGTTGCTGAAGTCTGCTTTACAAACTGTTACTGAAACAAAGAACAATACACAACCAAATGAAATGTGGTGCGTCAGTTAAGTAGAGCAACATGACGAAAACAAACAAAACCATCTGAAAAGTGAGTTGAACAATTACTTCCATTCTTCTTTTCTAAAAATCACTGTGTACAGTAGGGTAGCATCTTGAATAGTTAAGTGCCCCTCAAATACAACATACAGGCAAAACAAGAACAGTCCTGCAGTATTAAAAGCATTCCTGCTGTGTCACATCATGGCGCCTGCATAAGCTAAATTCAAGACTTTTTATTGTCAAGAGGCACTACCATTACACTACGTTTTAATATGGATCTTTGCCAACAATCATAAATAAAACACTCACTCATAAACAATTCCTAAAGGCAGTGTATCAGATGGTATTTCATTAAAAAAAAGTTTGCTACAACGTAGTGGAATACCATAGGCCATGGCCAGTTGGGACTTTCTTTCCCCTGCGTATCTCTAGGTGTTTTGTTGGTTCCCAAAAGGCTTTTTAGTTAATGTATGCCATGCCTACCAGAAGATCCTTCTTGCTAATGGATGAATAAATCACAGCTAAAAGGTAGAGAAAATCAGTGCCATTTTCAAGAGATGTCTAATGTGGGAAACCTGTAAAAGCTGTCAGGGCAAAAAAGTTGGAGAAGATAGAAAAAATTGTAAATGAGTTACAGAATGGTGAGAAGAAAAAATTCTTGTTAACAACCTAGTGGTTAAATGAAAATTATGTTTGCTAAATACCTTTAAAGATTAAATCCATAAGTGACAACATATTCAAATGTACTGGTCCCTGTTATGTAAATTCAGAGATTTTCATAAAACAGAAAATGTTGCTTTATACTTGATACTCTTAAGAAGTCTGCTGCATGGATGAAATAACTGGATAGCCTTTCTCAAACTCGGCAAGAAGCGTAAAATGTGAAATCAAATATGAATGTCTTTGTTTACTAGACCACTGTGGTGATCATAGCAATAAACAGTTTTAAAAGGCTTTAATTTATAAAGTAATCTGTTTTTTCTGCTCTCCAGACTGCTCCTGTATTCACAGCAATTAGCAGCTCACCGCATACATTTGGAAGTGTAAGGCTGAATTACTTTTACAGAAAGCTGCATTTAGTAACTCATTACAAGGCTGACATCACAGAAACAAAAGTTCAGTCATGTTAGGGATGTGGCAGAGGTTATCGTGCAGCACATTACGGGGGGGGGGAAAGATTGTGTCAGCTGCCTGCTAGTGTCCTCATCCAGGATGCAATCTCCCCAGGGGATAAACACTCTTGGCAAGCACTGAAACCCAGAAATCTCCTTTGCAAAGCTGTTTGCAATTTGCAGCCAAAGCTATCCACAAACCCTGGGACCTAAGACTATAGTCCTTGACAGCACACGGCTCCAGACATTTCCATGGGGGAAGTTTAATCTACAAAGATGTAGAAATATAAAACAAAGTTTTGCTCAAAGTAACTGTTTGTCAGATCATGTGCCTCTAATTTGGTTTCCAGTGACATTACACAGCTGCAGTCAATGGATTCCAGCCAGGCCCAGCAGTCACTGAGGTTCTTTTTGGTTTAAATTTAGTATCTGAACATGTTTTGCCCATCATTAAAATGGAGAGTAATTGCTCAAAAGTGAACCATAGAAGTTACAACTGCAAAGAACTTATTAGGTCACCTAGTTCCGTCCTCAGAGCAATGCAGGATTGAAAGCACATTGCAACAAATACTGAACAGAGCTGTGTTTGTTTTCATTTTTTTTCCTATTCTTTTTTTTCTTTATTGTAATCATTAATCAGTATATTCAAAAGTTTAAAAAACAACCACAAATGCCAGTGTAAACATGCTTCAGGTATATAAGTAATATAAAGTATTGCACATACAAAAGTCCTATGTTCCGTATCTCTGTTATCTTATGGTGCTATTTCACCAGAGTAAGAGTTGTGCACGTGATGTGACTGTAATGAGCTAGCTGATCTTATTTCACAAGCTGCTACACACCACAATTCAGTATTTACAAAAGCTAGAAGCTCACTGTCTCTTTCATGGGAGGATGATTTTGCCTGGAATGTATGGGATACAGAGGTGTGCAAATAGGGGACAGGCTTGTTTTGTGGTGGTATTTATCAGCTGATCTCTCTATCTACAAGGGGTCAGCTCAAACCTATTTGGGGGAAGGGGTCTGTTAACGGTTTTCTGGGGGGCCAGGAAGTGGTCAGGCTTCCCCATTCTCAGAAAACGGAAGTGCTTCACCTCTGTTTTCTGAGGCATGTGTCTCCTCCTCTCATTCAGTCTCATGGGCACACTGATCTGATAAGCTTAAGACTCCATAAAGGTCTTCTCGCTAACTTGCCTTAGATATGAAGATGGAATGCAACCTGCTCAGGTTTCCTAGCTCCTGCTTGGATTTCACAGGTCAGCCTGCGTGCAAGAAATGGTAAAGCTGTAAAATCTCCTGCCAGACTGACAGAAATGACAATGCCTCATGGCTAGTCCTGTCCTGAAGTCTTAGGAAGCAGAAGGGCAGTTACCTAAAAGGAGCCAAGAGGCGTCAGAATGGATGAGGCCATTTGCCCATTAAGAAGCTGAGATGGATTGGAAAGAAAAGGAGCTCAGGAGAAGGAAGTGTGGTGTATGTTTCAGAAAATGAACAATCCCTCCTGAAGTTTACACAATATAGCTAATTTCACACTCACAAGCAGCACTGGAAGACTCAAGCTTTCAGGCACAAATTTGCACAGATCAGAGCTTAGAGCCCCTGCTGAGATAAGGGCCATTTGCTGATAGAAGAGAAAGAATGAAGCCTCTCTTCTTCAGAATCCTCAATCCAGAAAAAAATAAAATCCTAAAGGTATATTTTTACACTTTACCTCAAAATATCTTTCCTTCTTTTTGTTCATGCTTGGCTAGCTGGCATTCTATTTTTCTGCATAAATACAAATCCTGTCCGCCTTCCCTGCAAGACGTTGCTTAAGAAATAATTATATTCAGCCCTAAACTTTGCTGAAATCAACACTTTAAATATGCTGCCAACTTGTAGTCTGTAAAATAAAAAAAAAAAAGGCAAAGATTTCTTTAGGTGAACAAAGTGTTAGGGTCTATGACACAAATTAAACAGAAGATACAATGGCAGTAGCCATTCCATTTTCAGAGGCCATTTCAACAAAGTAACAGGGCAATGGCAAAGAAAATTTATGCTAGCCCAAAACCCCCAAGCCTTCTCAATATTACCAGTGTGGGTGTGATAATTTAAATCAGTGTTTCACAAATGACTGTATCCTGTGTCAGCTGGGCAGGTGTCAGCCATCAGCAATGCCATGAGAGGGTAACGCATCCCCTGCTCTATACTGTGCATGGATCTGGGTGTGACACTGCCAGCTCTGGGTTGAAAGAGATACAACATGTACTTGTTTATCCTATGTCTTATCTTGTAAAATGTTGCATAAATCTTCTGCCTTGCAAAACACCTTGTAGCCAAGAAAGATGTGTTCTGTGTGTACAATGGGTTTACTTTTCTATTTACATGCAAGGTAAGTACATGATTTCTATTTTTTTTACTTTCTTCTCTCAAAAGCCAAGTTGATGCTTATATCAGATACTTATCCTGAAAAGGTGGAAAAATAAATAATTGTGCCCCATCTATAAAGGTCTTTATAGACTACCTTTGTTTTCAGAAGTACTTTCACAGTACTGATATACTGCTTGTCTCCCTGAGCCATAATTTCATAAAAGTTCTTATTCTTAGGGAGGTGTCAAAGGTATTCTGCACGATACAGTAGTGTTCAGAAGTTTTGTCCTGGTCCATCTTCTAGACAATACAGCAATGCAGGCGTTCTCTCCTTGGGAGATTTGGGCTTTTTCTGGAAGCATCTCAGTATACCACACGTGCTCAAAAGCATCTGCTGAAATGTAGACTGACTGGAATATGGGATAAACATTCTGTTCAGTGGTGAGTATGTTTGTAAGGCAATGATAAAGCTGCTTTCTTTGGCAAGGATGGCCATCATGTGGCATGTTCTCAGAACGTTGCATAGATCAGATTATGACACCGTGTCACTTGCAGGTACAAAGGAAGACTGGTGGAAGAAATCCTTCATTTAATCCTCATTGTGTTTCTAGTTTCAGGCAGGATTCTGACTTGAACTGTCACTCTCTTCCTCTATGCATCAGTAGTCTTGTTATTTGTCAGTTGTTCCCTGTCAGCCATGTCATCTTGAGGAGGTCTAGCTCTGTCAAAGAAGCCACACTGCAGAAAACAATCAACAGAAACAAAGGCGTCATGGTAAGACAACCACAGGAAGACTCAGCTGCAGTGTGATTCTTCACTCAGTCAACTTGAAAGGTCGGGTACAATCTATGGCAGGCTGATAGACTGTGAAGCTTTTTTGTTTCTATTCAAATTGTTCCCTATGAAAAATTAAAGTTTTAGGTGCAAGGCACTGAGTTCCAAAGTATAGCTTTAAAAATTCGAATGAAAGCTGTCTTTGCAGGAGATGTAAAGTTGGTCTGAATGCTGATTCTGACTGACTCTAATGAGAAAACTGCTAATTTCAGTTCAGCAAGACACTCATTCAGAAAAGATATTTAGATCGACAGATAGTAATAATAACAGAGGTGGAATATGTGTTGGGAAATGTGCACAGGACAGTGTTCTGACCTAGACTAAAGATCACTAAATATGAAATTCCTCTCACCTAACTTTAACTGCTTAAAAGTTACCCTTTTGGTCGAAAGATTGAAAGTTATGTACGCTTCACAAGAGGTCGAAGGAGAGTACCACCAAAAGGTAATTCCTCTCATCCTCCCATGTTTTAGACATACCTTTTTGCTGTTGCCATTAACTGACTAGGCGAATCTGGAAAGTTAGCATAGGCTGGACACCTAATCCATAACCTTTAGGCAGCTAAAGGCAGATGAGCCATATCCTACTTAAGAAATTATTTTAATTTTTTTTAATGGGAACTGAGAAGATGGCTAAAAGCTACGTTGGCTCCCTGAATATAGCACTTTCCAGTAACTTGTCTTAAAACTTGTGAAGTGAGTGTAACGACCAACACAGAACTAGAAAACTTTAAAACAGAAGATATGACATACTAATATAAAAGGAAATCTTCTAAAACTTAATTCTCAAAGCTGGGAGTGCTGTTACATGCTGACAAAAACTGGAAATTCCTGAAGTATTCAGAGAAAACAAAGTTAGAGTCACTTCTTTTTGAACCTAAACATCCTGAAAAAGAGGATCATAGGTCTTAGGAAACAGAGCCAAACTCTGTATGCCCGTTTATAACCAGACTTTAATAATAAAGGAGGACTTTGAAAACAAGTTCCCTGCATAAAGGTCAGTGACACTAGCATGTCAGAAATGCCAAAACAAAAAAGATACATGTGTATTGTTTCTTTTGCTCCAAACTGTTAAAGAACACAAAAGTCCAGCCTCTCTTTTTCTTATCTGTTAGTATCTTCTAGTATCTTTCAGGTTTTTTTTAAGGCAACAGCAACAGTAATAATGCAACCTACCTTCCATAAAGCCAGGGTCAACATAGCTAGTACCAGTAGTCCAAGAAGTATTGCTAGTATTATAACCCATAAAGGGATTACAAAGGAGACATTTGGAGTGGACCAAATGACAGATGTTCTGATCTGAAATGAAAAGAATACATTAAATGATCAAAAATTAAACAAGTAAAGCAAATCTGACAGTAGAATACAGAGGTTATAAGCGTTCACTTCAATAGCTTTTTGCAGATTAGAAATACACATTGCTTGGAACTCTCCCATGTTGGCTTCATCTACTGCAAGTTTCTTTCCACTTTTTCATGATAATTACTAGAAATGGGATTCACACATATACAAAAGTCTTGTTGTATCAGACATACGAATCATTTTCACTTAATACAGAGTAGCAAAAAACCCCCTTCTGTGCAGATGCTTCAGGGAGATTCAAGGAGCAAAGTTCTACTCACATGTATGCTGGTACAGCCTAGGCCAGTATAACTGACAGATGCTGAATTACTCTGAAACAATGGCTGACTTCAGCCCAAACTCTTAATTCAAACCACAATAGATACCAGCTACATTATTCTTATTTTAATTTCTGCTGACACACCAGTATACGTTTTTTCCTATGACTTGCGTTTCAGCTAAGCAGTCCAAAAATGAAACTCAAGCCGAGTGCATTATCCTTGTGATAAAGCCTAACGCACAGTATGATGTCATGCTCCTTAAAAGAAGACAATCATGAGGACTATTACCTAAATGGGAAATAAGCATGAAATGCTCGCTCTCATTGCATGAGGCTCTAGAAAGCAGCAGGTGTGTATAACATGAGTTATCAAAGGTTTTAATTGACTTGGCAAACTTCTCTCTTTAGACCTTTATCTTGACAAAGAGTAATAATAACCCTTCTGTATTTCTCCTTCTGGGGCCATCCACATAAGTAACCTCCTCCTCACTCTCCCTTCCATACCTTGTACCAAATTTATTCTACGCTCTCAGACTCTGCTTGGAAGGCTCCTCATCAATCTCATTGAATATTTGCTCTCTCCCTGCTGCTCCCAAGTGGGAAGGAATGAGTTTGAGCTTTCCTTAGCTCCGCAGCCACAATTATGTCCCTTCAGTTTTAGTTTATTTTGTCAAACTTTCCTCTTTATTGTTAGCCTAGGAAGTTATTTCTCTCTGGGGTTTTCTGTTGGACCTCTCTCATTTACTCCTAGTCTCCCTTAAACAGGATAAGTATGTGACAGATGGAAGTTATTTTCTTCATGACAAGATGAAATCAGTTTGCAAAGCAAACTGATTACACAAACTCTCAAATGATCTTCCTCTTCAGTGCTCGAGGAACAGCTAGGAAATCTACTCTTCTTAATAAGTTCCTTGGCTATTGCCCAGTTCCTGATCTGCACTCATTGCAAATTCTCTTTCTACTTGTTTTTTTGCTATTAACGCACTGGTTGATGCACCTGAAATTTAGCACAAGACTAATTTGTTCATTCATGGAACAGCATCCTAAGTTTGAAGACTGGACACAACTCTGTAGTCCAGTTCAAAATTAATTCTGTTTCTGTGTCTCTCACTTTTCTCCTTGAAGATGGCAAATTTCAGCCTTTCGGCAACATCTAGCCCTTTCCTCTCTCACTCTTTCTCATGATCAGCATACTTTCCTAGACTTTTCATTTTGCAAGCAGTGGCAAATCTGTCTCCCAGCTATTGTCACGCTTAATTGGAAAACACTTTGGAATAGTCCTTTACGCTTACTTCATCTGTGCAGCCAACTGTCCCCTACTCTGATGCAGCGCTTAGAAAGATGGCAGTCTGGTGAGGTCTACTGATGCATATATTTTTTATAGTATCCCTCACTGTTATGGGACACAGATCATAGTTGAAACTGGGGACAAACTTTCTATGTGGGATACCACTTGCCTTCTACCAAAATTTACACTGACAGTTACACAGAAAATTCCGAGACACTGCCCAGTCCTTCTGGGGTTAGCACTTTAACATTGACCTGTACCCTGCCCATTAAGTGTTTGCAATGCTGGCCATACCATCGTTGATCTAACAAACACATTCAGCTAATATACTTCTCTAGTGCAGCTGTAAATAGTTATTACTTTAAAAGACTTCTAAAAGATAGCATATATAAAGAATAAATATGTTAGCCAATTAAAGCAAGAAAAAATTACTTCAAGGCAAACAGAATTAGTAAAAAAACCCATGCAATCCCACCCCTGAGACCCAACAGATATCTTGCTGGTGTGATCAAGTGATCAACTATGCCACTGCATGGATACCATTGCCTTCCCCAGCCTCCTCTTTGGGTTGTTTCTTAACCACTGTAAAACTTCATAGGCTCTCTGTATCATTAGATTCAGCAAAAGCAGTGCTCATTTAGTAAGGACAAAATGTTTCTGAATGGCTCTCCTTGTGTCTCAGAGTGATACTGTATCTGGCATTAAAATGCAAGGGCAGAGAAAATGAGATAAAGGTCATCTGAAGAGTCTGCAGAGATTCGTCCCAGAGACAAGCCAGTTAAGGCAAAAGATGAATGCAAGTAAAAGGCTTATCTGGCCAGGGAAATCAGAAGGGATGCAGACATGATGGGCTGCACAAAGCCTGTAGCAAGCAATGAGCTCAGCTGTTCAAGAAAGAATCTCCCCCCTACTGCTTGAAAATCTTCATAAACACTGCCCTGAGGCAAGCCTTGAAGACTTGATCACATATAGCACAAGAGCTGGGAAGTGCTGACAAAAATTCAATGGGCCCCAAGACAGCAAAAACTGAGATTGATTAAAAAGAACCAACTCATCCACACTGTGTGCTTCCTCTGCTGGCAAAGGCTGTGGTACCACAAGGAAGAAGTTATCATTTTTTTAACTACTAATTGAAAAGAATCTGAAACTATCAATGTACAGTGTATATACCTTAAGGAAGGTTTGAGCTTCACTACAGTTTCTGTTGTAACACTATCACTTGTCTGAGCATGTTGCTGTAGAGCTGGAGCAGTAAAGTGATAGACCACTTACCACAATCATCTTAACAAATACTTGTAAACAACAGCAAAAAGCAAATCCGAGCAAGGCTTTCTGTCCTCTCAAGTTTGACAAAATGACTGACCATTTTACAGTAAGATCAAACCCAAGGGAAGACCCATTTGCTTGCAAAATTTGATTTAGCCATTTCTGGTATTGATAGCTTGAGCCAAATTCCTAGGTGGCATAACGTGAGCGAGATAAATGCAACAGGAAATGGAGTCAGCATCACTGCTCTGGGCCGGGCTGTACAACATCAGCAATCCAGAACAAAAAGACTCTGGCAAGCTGCTGGCCAGGTATGGATGGGTTGGTAGAGGGACAGTCTACTGAAATTGTACATCCTGAATATGGAAATTATTGGAGTGGGCAGGTACTTCTGTAGGAAGGATTTTTTCTTTACAGATTTCTTAAGATAGTATTTGACTGAACCACAGCTGTCTCCTTGGGCACCAAGTCCACTTTCATCCAGTCTAAGGCAATGATTTCAACAACACAGGTGCTCTCAGACAGTGGTGAGCTAAGCTGCTGCCTGGTGTTGCCTAGGATCTGAATAGCTCATAGGGCTACCTACTGATTGCACAGGAGCACAGCAACTAGGCTCTTAACTAACGTGCTTAAGTTCACAGTTCAAAATTAAGTGGGGTCAACCCAGACCTCAAAGCATGTTTGAGGTCCCCTTGAAATCAGTGGAAACAGTCGATTTCATTAGGGATGGTGGATTTCATTAGGCTTTGGTAGTTAAAGCTGATAGTAATGTATGCAACTACATACACTGATAAAGCTGATAGTAGTGTATGCAGCTACAAGTAGCTATTCCATGTCTTCTTTTATGCACCACTTCCTAGATGTTTGTTGTATTTGCGTGTTCTGTTTTCTTTCCTCTTAGGCTTTGAAAACAATAAGGCAACCTAGCTCTTCTTGTGATACCTATAGAGCACCTATCAGCATGGATCCAGATAAGGACATCTGGGTCTTCCTGAGGACACACTGTAACCAATTATGAGTGGTGTAGCAGTGCTCAGCCTTGCTTGTACAGCATGGGTTCCTAATCCTCTCTCCCCTTCTTCCTTCTGTTGTTCTGCCCTTACAGACAGTAGAGTGCAATTTACAGTGTAATTTCAGTAGCTCAGCTGCAGCCTGACAAATGTTGAAATAGAAACAAGAAACTGTAATCTTACAGAAGTGCAGAGCATCATGTTTATAATCCTTAGGTTATCAGCAATGAGTAAAACAGACAGCAGAAGTTAGGTCTACCCTGTATCATGCAGAATGCTGCTGCAAAACTGCCGCATCTCTCTTCTCTTGTAGCAGGAGTGAGGCCAATGGCTAATGAAATATTTGCCTGCTAAAATCTTAAAACCATCTTGTCGCACCCACACCCTTTTCCCATGAATCCTCCTTTGTCTTAGGTTTTTGAAAGCAAGGGAAGGGTTGTGCTAAGTGCTTGAGATTTATTTCCTGAGCAGAGAATTATCGGTAGTTGTCAGTCTCACTCCTGCCTGTGTGCATTACCAGTAGAATATAATGCCCCTGGGCTGCCTCATTTTGTACTCTATACAAAGACTTGCAGGGCTACAATGCAATTCCTGGTGAACAGTTTGACACCGCAAGGCCTGAACACCCACAGAGTTGAGGCAGAAGCTGGAGGGGAAGAAAGAAACAAAGCATCCCTTCAGTTTTGCCTTGCCTGCCTTGTTTTACCCATTTCCACAGAAGACTGTCCCTCCTCCATGCCGTGCTGTCCACAACAGTTTTACATATGATTTTGATTTAAGACAAGTTTGCATTATTTCAGCTTGGATTTCTGTTCTTCTCCATGTGGTAGGTTTAGTACTGCAGGATCAGAGCCAGAGAACGTTTTGGGAGGGATTTATCTGTTTTCATCTCAGGTGGCCAACATGAAGAAGTGGAATTTTTACATAAGTGTTGCAGGTTGGCACTGTCCTTTAGATGCATGTTGGCTTTCCTCTCTGTTCAGGGCTAGAAGACTACCTTATACTGAACACTGAAAACAGTGGTTGCTTCTCTGTCAGGCTGGGGAAAAGCACACCTCACAGACTTGAGAGGAGCCATCTGACTTTTGGCCTTTCACACTGCTGAATGTCTCACACCTTTTGTATGCAAAGGGATGACAAGGAATGCCATCTGGCTCAAGCACCGAGATGAGGGTGAAGCCAACTTGAGAGTTACGGACAGAGCCTTTGTCTGCTATTGGAAATAAAATCCAAGCTCGTCTTAGCATGGACGCTGTCTGATAGTCTTAACTTCAGAATCACTGTTGTGGTTCCATGAAAGTCACTTGTTGCTCATGAAAGTAATTCTATAGGAGGGATTTTATTTTCCTTTTTTTTAATGTGCCACAGTTAAGCGCATTGTAAGTAAAGAAAAGAAATATTAGGGGTTTTGCCACTGATTTTTGTAGTTTGGATTTTGCTCCTGATTTTAGTGCTACTCAATGTAGCTTCAAAATTGTCTTTGATTCCACTGGAAGGCAGCACAATGCAGAGAGAAGCATGTGTGTTAGGCTGCAGGTTCATCGGCAGTCCCTTGTGGGTAGATGGGAATTAGGTTTTACTGGTGCAAACATTCAGCATCAATGGTCAGAATGCAGTGTCTGCTAGTGAGATTCTCACAAAGCTACTTTTTCCCTCTTGTCCTTAAAAAGACACACTTAAAAAAATAAAATTCACTTATCCATTGTTTAATCTGCTACTTTAAGAAACAGTAGCTAAATTAATTATTATTCTAATATTACCCCTTTTACTGCCCATGATGACCTTCCTCTACTCTTCATTTTGCTTACAGAGACTGAGAAACAGCAACTCTTTGGTACTCTTACATGTTCCCGTCCAACCTTTCCAGCATGATGTTCTTGTATGTTCTGAAAAAATGCTCAAAATAGAATGTAAAAGCTCCCCTGAGCTTGGAGTCATAATTAATATTGACATTTTTGTTTACACTTTACAAATGTTTGTGCAAATATATTTCATAAGGAATTTAAGCACATTTAAAATGAAAGTACTCATCACTGTGTAATAGCTAAAAAAAAGTTAAAAGCCTTAGCCTGAAATCAGTTTTACTCACTGTAGGACACTGGTCAAACAGTTTATACTAAAGGCATGCCCTCTGAAGATCCCATCAAGCATTTAAGAAAAGCAATCATATTTTATTAAACTCCAAAACTGGCTCAAGAATCATAAATTAAAATGGAACAAATTACTGCTTATTCTAACTCTATACTTTTTATAATAAAAAGTATTATTTCACCTTGCACATGAAATTCATCAAGTAGGATAGTATTATTTACCATAATACCTCTAAGAAAAAAAAAAGACAATTTTCTCTCGAATGATACAGCTGTTAGCAAGGAAATCCAACCAGTTGTACAATATACAGTTGTAATTCCAAGCCTATCAAAATCAATAGAAATACTTGTATTGATTTCAGTGGATTTTGGTTTAAGCTCCACTAAGTTCCAAGCTAATTTCCTGTTTGATGCCATTTTCACTCTAATGTTTTACTATAAAAGATTTAGATTTTCTTACATTTACATAACCTTTCACACATCTATGTATAATGACCCTCTGTTCAAGATACAGAGCTGTATTCCATGGTGATGCAAATAAAGACCTCAGTGCTGCAAATATGTAAGCACATACATACATGACTGTGTAGGTTACCGATGTGTATGGGATTATTTATACTGTTGAAATTAAATATACATATCAGCATGCAAAATTGGAACCCAGTGCTGTAGGAGTTAAATGAAGGACATATGCTCTGTTCTTTTAGAATATATTCTCTTCACTATATAAACTGTAAGGTGTTAGCTGATTATTAAATATATACTTTTCACAATTAATTTTAAAATATTAAAATCTTTATTCCACTTCCACCCTTGCATTGTCTGAAAGAAAACCATAAACTTTCAAATAAATCTTTGGAAACTTTTAAAACACAACCAGTGATCTTTTTCAGAAGGACCAAAAATATTAAGCGTTGCCCAACTTCAAGCAAATATTTCTTCTTGCAAGTGGAACATCAAAAGAGCTTGTGCATATAACACATCAAGCTGTAGAGCTGGCAAGCATCCACTGCCATGTCCAGATATGAAACGACATAAAAGCGCTATCATTTTTCAACATTTTACAGTTGCCATTACAGGCATTTTGCTGTAAATCATCTGCAGCAAATAACAAGCATTATACTGGCTGGAGTAAGAGAATAAAATGCTTATCTGATGATTTGGTAGATCATCTGACACTTGTTGAGAACAGCAGGCTATCACCTGGGGTAAAGAACTTCAGTCCAGATGAAGGCACCACTATCAACAGGGTTCTGCACAACATGTGTTTCTGGTATGGAACACATGCTGCAAGAAAATAAAAAGGGACTGAGAATATCTGTCAGCTTGGAGACTTTGAACCTTTCTGGATGAATACTGCATTAAGCATCAAATCTCTCTGGTGAAATCATGGTTCTTCTGATGTTAGAGGCTGGAGTCACTGAGCATACAAGAGCAAGATTTCACCTTGTGTCCTCCCAGAGCAAGTATCAATCAACCATTCAATCTGTGCTTGTTCAAAACAAAACTTTATAGCCTGTATCCTCTAAAATATAATCAATGTAAGCTCTAAAGTGTTTTATTATGTTGGTTTTCCATATAAGAAAATATTCTGTTCCCTACTACTACATCTCAACAGATTGACATGATGTATTTGCACCAGGATTTAACTGGGAAAAGTTTCTACTGAGCTTACCTTTTAAAAGAAGGACTGTAAATGATAAATCTTTATAAAGATGAGAACAATAAGCCTTCAAATTTCACATTACTCTTATACTAGAATCAAATTTTGCACTCATATTTTACTTATTTCCATCAGTAATGACAAAATAGAGTGAATTTTAACCATTATATTAGACACCATAAGAAGCAAATTCCTTTAAATTGCTCCCCAAACTCAATGCTTTGGCACCAGCAAACAATTATATCAAACTTATGCCTCCAAGATTAATTTTTCATATAATAATCCAGGGCCATACAAATCTCACTCTGCAAATAAGGCAAGTACTTTAGTATCTATGTATCACATCTGTAGGGATTACCAGGTAATTTCATATCTTGCACCTGATGTGCTGTGAGGTGGAAACCCTAGAGAGGCATGCAGACCTTTCTGAAAATCAGGGTATCAAAGAAGCTTAATACAGATAAGGGAGAAGTTGCCATAGATAATCCATAAGCTTGTGTGAGAGAACTGCCGACTGGGAGAAGAGTGAGATCTCTAAACCTGACAGAAACAAGATTTTGGATTTTGCACAAAAATTTCCTCCAGATTTTTTTTACCCCAAACAAGGTAATTAGAATCTTGCTTTCACAGTTTTGTTGTTTTCTTCTGGGTGAAAAATCCATCCTGATTGCAATAAAGCAGTCTGCACATTGATGCAGCAAGAAATTATTTAAAAATGGAATTAGTATCATATATCACCAGCTTCCACAGAAAGCAATAAAGGTATTTCCTTCAGGTATTATTTCAGGAGTTTACACTAGAAACACAGGAAAGACTGATCTCAATATTTTAATCTATAAAAACTTTCACAGCTGTGATCAGAATGACCAAATACATGGGTGTCACACAAAGATATAATTTTCAGTTACTTACTGCTATGCTTCCCTTTGGGAACTTTGCTGGTTGCACTTTATATGGCATGCTCTTAACTTCGAAGGACACATTGGAAGAAAGAGTATAGAGATCATTCTTCCTCTGAAATTACATAAAAAAAATATTAAAAACTATGTTTAAACTTAAAAGCATTATGAGAAATAAGCAGAGAAAAAATACAGAGCGCTTATTTCCTAAGGCAAAGATGGTTTCTTTTGGTAGCAATCCTGGGACCTGTACGTATCGACAAGACAAACACATAATACAGCATGAAGCTGTAGACCGCATGTTCAAACGGGGAAAAAGGGTTAGATATGCAGAAAGACACATACAGTTGTTTCTCATATTTCTCTCTGAAATAGGAGACTGGTGAGTTTGAAGCATGGGGGAGGTTTATGAGGTGTCTATGTTTTAAAACCTTGCCTCTGCTTATCAAGCCCAACAACAAACACAGGTATCTTGAGAAGATTTCCAGGCCTACATTGAGACCAGGCTGATAGAGCTACCTGATGGTATCAAAGGAATGGCTGTGCCTTCCCATCAAAGAACAACTATAGGAACAAACATCTTTGCACTTCACTTAGAGTGTGATCGATTTCCTATTGCAGTAGAGCTCAAAAAACCCAGAACAACTCACCTTGCTTTTTTACTACATTGTGCAACTGCAATAGGAATGTATAGCAGTCATTGTTTAACTGGCTGCCTAGTAAAATATTTATATAGCTCTCATTAAGCACTTCAACAAACCCAAAGATGCACAGACAAAACAAAATGTATCTCTCCGTCAGTTCTCTGTCTTTCATTTATACTTGCTTGTATTTAAAAAATATTATTAGATTAGATTAGATTAGATTAGGCATTACCTTCCCTGGTTCAGAATGACTAAAAACTGTTACATCATATAGCTCATGCTGTGACTTTTAATTAGTGCTTTTACCTCATTTGGAAGCCACGTAGGCACTGGCACACTACATCTGACCAATTGTGTGTCTCATTGTGCTGTTCTGACCTTGACAATAATCTCCCACTCTGTGCAAACTGCCTTGAAATTACAGTTAAGTGCTGGTATGTCCACTGGAAAAATATCTGCCTAAATCTGTTATGAACTGGCATAATCCCTGACATATGAGAGTGCATGCCCCTTAACAGAATCTTAATGGTTGCAACATTTATTACAAGAAATATAAATATTTTCCACGCACATATTTTGAATCCTGTTGAGCTCTTGGCATCATCAATATCTAACTGGACTTTGTTTTGAAGGCTAAGTACATCAGGTATCAAATAAATCTTTCAGTTCACTTTGAATCTGACATGTTTCAATTCTCTGATTGTTATTTTGTTACAGGCAGAAGATCCTGCACTTGAACTACATCCTCTTTTTCCTTGTTTTTATCCCAAGGAAGGATGGCTGAGTGGTTACCATGCTCTTCTGGAAGTCAACAAACGTGTTTCTAATTCCATTTCTGCAACTGATTTTTTGGGTGACGCTACATGCAACTTATCTTGTATATCCCATCCCATGTAAAGTTGGGGTAATGATATGGATCTCCTTTGAAAGTGCTTTGGTATGCTCTGAAAAGCATTAGATCATTAAATGCTAATATGTCTACTGGAATCCAGAGGGCTATGAGTTATGACTATCATTATATCCCTTTACATTAGACTCCTTGAGGTAAACAATTTTAATCTTTTGTGTGAGAATATTTTTGAAGCCCTTAATCATTTTTGCTACCTGTCTCAATCCCTTCTGAAATATGATGACCAGAATTCAACACAGTATTTGTCTACTGATTTATGGAAAGACAGAGCCTTGTAAGTAAAGCAATCTTTCATTTTGGCACCAGCTGGTTATAGTCCAGTGTATTTGGAACATCACTGTCACTTCCTAAGTCCCCTGCTGCAAAACTCTTTCTCCTTCCTTCTGCTTCTGGCACATTTAAGAGCTCTGCTCCATTGACAAGACTTGGTTCCTACTCAACATCTTTTCCTCCCTGCTAGGTGGTGGTTTTCTCTGGAATTTCCTGTTGTATCAAAGGCATATACCCTCTCTAAGAAAATGCTTCTCCTCTTTCAGCTGTTTTGTGCAGCAAAGACTGAGGCAAGAAGATCCCATGATAATTTGGGCTACAGTTTCTTTCCTTCACTGATGGAGAAAGGTTTGTTTGTGAACATGACCTGAAACAAGCATAACCTAAATCTGGGAGGCAGCATGGATGTAGTTGGATGACCATGGCCCAACTAAAGTTTTCACAGAACTGCTGAGGTTGGAAGGCACCTCTGGAGATTGTCTACTCCAACCACATGCTCAGAGCAGGGTCAACTAGAGCAGTATGCTCAGGGCCATGTCCAGCTGGGTTTTGAATATCTCCAAGAATGGAGACTCCACAAACTCTAGGAGCAACCTATTCCAGTGTTTGACTACCCTCACAGTAAAAAGTTTTTTCTTATATTTAAATGGAATTTCCTGTATTTCAATTTGTGCTTCTTCTCTCTTGTCCTGTTACTGGATATCACTGAGAAGAGCCTGGCTCTGTCTTCTTTGCTCCCTCCTATCAGATGTTTATACACACTGATAAGATCCCTCCTGAGTCTTCTGTTCTCCAGACTGAACAGTCCCAGCTCTCTCAGCCTCTCCTTGTATATCAGATGCTCCAAGCCCTTAATCATCGTTGTGGCCCTTGGCTGGACTTGCTCCAGTATGTCTGTGTCTCACTTGTCCCAGGGAGACCAGGACTGGACACAGGACTCCAGATCTGTCTCACCAGTACTGAGTAGAGGGGAAGAGTCACCTCCCTCCACCTGCTGGCAATGCTTCTCCTAATGCAGCCCAAGAGGCTGCTGGTTTTCTTTGCTGCAAGGGCACACACAATGGGCTCATGTTCAACATGGTGTCCACCAGGACCCCCAGATCCTTTGCTAGAATACTGCCTTCCAGCTGTTTGGCCCCCAGCCTGTGCTGGTGCATAGGGTTATTCCTCCTGTGGTACATGACTTTGCATTTCCCTTTGTCACACTTCATGAAATTCCTGCCAAACCACTTCTCCAGTCTGTCAAGGTCCCTCTGAAGGGCAGTACAACCATCTGGTGTATCAACCACTCCTTCCACTTTTCTATCATCTGCAAACTTGCTGAGAGTGTACTCTGTCCTGTTATCCAAGACATTAATGATGTTAAACAGTATTGGCCCGAGTATTGACCCCTGGGGTACACCATTAGTGATGGACCTCCAGATGGACTTCATGCTGCTGATCACAACACTTCAAGTCTGGCAGTTCAGTCTGTTTTGAATCCACCTCTCTGTCCACGTGCCTTCATTCATTTTGACAGTGTCAAAAACCTTGCTAAAGTCAAGATAAAAAACAATGACTGGTCTCCCCTCGTCCACCAAGATGAACCTCATTTATCTCATCGCAGAAGGCTATCAGGTTGGTCAAGCATGATTTCCCCTTTGTAAATCCACACTGACAACTCCCAATCACTTTCTTGTCTTTCAGATGTTTGCAAATGGCTTCCAGATTTTTTTTCTCCATCGCCTTCTCAGGGATTGAAATGAGGCTGACTGGCCTGTATTTCTCTGGATCCTCCTTCTTGAAGACAGGTGTGACATTTGCTTTCTTCCAGTCCTCAGGAACTTCCCCCAATCACCATGACCTTTCAAAGATAATTGAGAGTGGTTTTGCATTGACATTGGCCAGCTCCCTCAGCACTTGTAGGTGTATCCTGTCAGGTCCCTTGGCCCTGTTCTCCTGGAGATGATCCATCTCCCTGGATCCTTTTCTCCAGGATCATCTCCCATGGAGTTCTTCCAAGCAGATCCCTGAAAAGGCTGAAGCCTGCTCTCCTGAGGTCCAGGGTTGTAGTACTGGTATTTGCCTTTTCCATTCTGTCTTCTTTTTAACAACTAGTTTTGGCTTCAAATATGTGAGTGTTTACTGGTGACATGAAGCCAGCACATTTATTGCCTCCTGGAACTCATTTGGCTATGCCATAATTTTGTTCTTTTAAAATATTGAGAGCAGCCGAATGTTTATTATCAGAACATTTAACCTCTCCTTGGGGCTTATATTAGAAATTAGCAATATGAAGAAAACTGCCTCATGTGACTACATAGGGATAGTCAAATCAGCTCCTTAACATAGATGGCATCTAATGAAAGGGAACTACCTTTTCTATCAACGGTGTTTGAAATGAAAAATTAGACCGATTTAATATTAGACTTGACAAATAACTGATTTTTATACACTTTCATGGTGCTAAACATCTATGAGATTGTCTTCAGAAAAATAATTTTTCCTTATCACACTAATTATTTTCCATTTTCAGACTCAAGCCATTCTTCATCTTTTATTCCACAGCACTAGACTTCTCACACAAGGTCCCAGCATGTTTCTGTAGTTGTGCAATGATTTGCATTCAGAAAAAAGCCTGAAAAAAGCCTTATGTTTTCAATTCTAAGCAATTCGTATTAAGCAGGATTCTGGATATGATTTATATGATTTATAAAAGTAACCTGTAATGGAGAGGGCAGGGTATGTTATATTATTAAAGAAGTAGACATTAGACACACAGCCTGATTGGCTAAGGTACAGTAAAGGCATTAACTCTCTTGAAACATCATATAAAGGAAACACAGCACTCACGGCAAAATAAATCCTTTCACCTACTATACATAGCTTATTTCATTTTCAGCTTATATCAGCAATAAGAACATCAGGGGAGGGTACTTCCTGTGGATTAATGCTTGGCTGGGGTTAATAACCTTGGGTTGTGCCCACAGCTATCAACTTTCCTTGACCCTCCATTAGGCTCCTGGAAATGCTGCACATCTCCATTGCTTTACAGGAATGGAGAATATAAAAGACTAGAGAGTATTTTCCTGCATTCACAGAATTATGTGTTTGTGGCAAAGGGCTTTAAAATAATTACTGTAGTCAGCATCAGTTGCAAACATGATTTTTACTTGTACCAACACCTTGGAGATAACAGGCAGCTGTCTCTCCTACAGCCTTGTTTATAATTCTTAAGTAATTTGTGAAAAACAGCATTTCTCTACCATATCATTTTCTAAATAACATATGTTTAAATATTCAGTGTTTACTGGAAGCAGGAGGACCTGTGGTTTGCAATTCAAGCTGAGGACTTCATTATGGCTCAGAGGAAGGGGAAGAAGGAATTTGGTATTTGTGAATGTCAGTGCCTAATGACCAACAGTAGGGAGCCCAGCCCTAGCTACACTGGCCTTTTGAGGTTCCCCTTGTGGTAGAACAAGCAGACCCTGCTCTTGTGCGTTTTGCTGAGACAGTAGTTTGCCAGTATTCTGGTAAGTAGGCAAACATGGCCATCCCCTGTGTTGTTTGGGTGGTAGATCCCTGCTGGTGTATTTATTAAGGCTTCTCTCTCTCTACACACTTTTGTTTTAAAAAAGATTTTTGAACTGAAGCCTTTGTTTTCTTTAACAGTTGCAAGACACAGAAGCATCCAGAAATGAAGAAAAGTCTTCCCAATAAATATTCAGTGCAGTGTTTCCCTAAGTACAATTGAGACAAACAGAAATAATGTGGGAAGTGCTGGAAAATCTTGGACAATTTGAAGGAGAGTTCTCCAGGCTCCAGTGGAATGCTGGTGGTTTCTGCAGCAATCTCAGGCAAAGACCTGAAGTCTCCCCAAAGCATCTTTAAGGCATATGGAGGCCTCTTAGTCAGAGAGCAGACTAAAATGCAGGCACAAATCTGGCCCACAGGGAGCTAGACTGAGGGTAGGAGGAACAAAACTTTTAGCAGCTTAAAGAAGTCTGACAGGTCATTGTTCTTCTGCAGGTTGAAGAGTTTAACTACTGGAGAGACTTCCCAGAATGACTTTGTTCCACTATGGAGCAAATGCTCTATGGAGCATTGTTCAACTTCTCTGAAATACTTTTTTTCTGGTTAGATGTAGCCCAGTGAAGTCACTCTAATTGAAGGGCACGTACTTTCTCTATTGCAAGCTGCACGCTGCAGTGGAATTTTCCCCCCAGAACTTATGTCTGTTGCATATAGAGTTCAGTGCTGTTATAACAATATTGGCCCTGCTTGATTAAAACTTGTTTCCCTTCATGTCTGCTGGAGTCTGGCACACTTTAGAGACAAGAGGGTAAGCAATAAGGTGTTACCTTTTAAATATATGCTTTGGGAATTCCTTAGCTTGCTTTCTTTGACCCATACCTCCAAAAACCTGAACTACTGCCAATAAATAGAGTAGCTTACATAAATGCTGAGAGTAGAGGTCATAGAACTATTTGTTCTTGTATTAATTTGTTAAAAAAATGTATGTATGACTCTGTGCATGGTCAAAAAGTACTTGTGCTATTTGTAACAAGAGGGTATGTCCACCCAAATGTATCTGTGGCCAAAGACAATACAACTAATCTGAAAATCAACACACCCTCATCTCTATCATTAACTTCTTACACTTCACATATTATATCTTCTACATTCATTTAAACAGACTATTTTAAATTATAATAGAGGCAGATATTTTGTTGTGATTTCAGAACATTTTAATATACAGATTTTAATGGCTATTCATTTAAGATGTTTATTTCTTCATATACCTACTATTACCTATACTTCAGCACATCTAGTAAGAGTCTCATGTTCTGCTCTTGTTAACATTTTGGTATTATTTTAAATAACAATGGATGAAAACAAAACTAGCCCACACCCAGAAAACCTCCAGATAGTTCAGCCCAGTGCCAAGGTCTCTTTCTTTCTAGCCTTCATTCCACATAAACAATCAAATCCAGCATAATACAGTATTTTTGGCCACACACAGTTTTCTTTTTTACTTATTTTGTTTTTTCAAATAACAACAGTTGTTTGACATAAAGGCAAATTTCTTTGACGACTTCCTCCTTTTGTTATTATATGTGGCTTGCAGGCCAGTGCATCAAATTTATGGCTTTTAATTCTCAGTCTGAATTAAAATAATCTACTTAAACTTCCATATATGGCTTACATATGGCAATTAGTGAGAGACCAAGATCTCCCTCTCACTAATTTTTCTGGTGAAAAATTTTCCCACTTCCATCCATGGATAGGGAATTTAGTCTGGCTGCAGATTTATGCTTTGAAAACACTAAGCAAGCTTCCCTTGACTGAGGTGTTTCCACTGGGCACAGAAAGAGGTTCTGTGCTGAGGATAGAAACTATTGTTCCTTGGGATCATATCCCACTTACAGATGGAATAATTGCTCCCATAGTAAAGAGGAGAGGGAGAAAAGCGATTCAACAAAGGAGCCTATACAAGAGCTAGATCTCTCACCTGTGTTGGACCACCTCCACCAGTTCACCTCTGTTCTGACTTCCAAGCCTCTGCAACACACACACGCTGCACAGAGGACAGTCTGTGTGCCCCCTTGCACTGGTTATCTGCATTCTGCCTCCAATGGCCGTTGTGCAGCTAAACTGAATCTTAGTCCCAAAAGCATTACCTGGCCTAGAGGATTTATACCACACTAAAAAGAGTCTCTGAGTTCACCAGTAGTAAAATATGGAGATTCTCAACAAATTTCTCATCAAGGAAGTACAATTAGAGCATGCACTCTAGCAGTGATGATAGCTCCAGGTGCCAGGCAATGAAGGCAAAGGGAGATGAGAGGACTGGGAGGACTTCTAGCTGACGGCCCAAAATAACAAGGTATTACATCAGGCTCTTTCTCATTTTCTATACTCTTCCAGACCTCTCAATTTCTTTATATGTCCTTGTAGAGGTGCAGCTTCAGCAGAAGGGAACACCACAGTTCTGTAAAGCAGGGATGTGCGGTTTCTCAAGCTGAGGAGGGAATTGAATTCACATCTTCCAGTCATGAATTCTCTAATCACTAGACCGCCAGCTCTAGCTTCTGCCACTGAATATTGAATAAACAAAGTCCTCCTTAAGTCTTTCAACTAATGCTGTAGGTACTTCCTGAGTAATTTTTGGATTCTGCCTTCTGAGAGGGTGGAAGTATTCCCGCATAATCCTGATTTGGGTGCCTATCCTCCTGACAAGGGATAGCCCTCATGCACCACCCTGATGGTTAGTGCAAGTCAATTTGTGTGAGGTACCTCATTGTCTCTGTATGCTATATAGGGAGCCTAGGTATTTAGTTTCAGGTTTTGGATTCCAGTCTGGGGCCAGGCATTTAAGATGTGGGTGTCACAGTACTCATCACCTTTATTATGTCAAGCATATATTTTCATATTTAGGCATCTAAAAAGAAACAGGCATGTTCAGAAACAGTGAAATAACGAGTATTTAACAGAGAAGCCAAAACATGGCTTTGTATACTAAGGGAGCACCTGATTAGAGTGTGTCTGCCATGTTCCTGCTGCTTTTCAGCTTTCTCAGATTAAAACTAGATTTTTCTCCCTTCTAGCTATTAAAGTTCATGCAGTCAGGGGTGCCAAATTCAAATATCTAGAACTGTCTAAAAGTCAAGAGAGAAACAATACAATTATATTCAATAAAATTAGAAGAAAATAAAATAAACTTCAAACCTCTTGGGAACCTCGCACACCCTCTGTGGTTTTTTTATGTTACTGCCTCCCCAAACTCTCCCAGAAGGAGGTTTTTATCATTCTGAGGAACTTTCAATATGGGCTGAAATAATAGTCAAGAATGAGCTGAGTTCCACTTCCCACAGTGCTATAAGTGTCCAAAGAGCTTGGAGCCTGGAAGGATGTCACAAATCAGACAGATGGTACAGATTCATCATTTAGAAATACATTTTCAAAACAAATGTTTTACTAGCCAACTCCTGAGTCTTACATTAAAAAGTACCCATCAGAGTTCAAGATCCCCTTGGATCTCCCTCCAATGACTCAGAAATACCATGATTAGACAAATGGGGACATAATAGAGCCCTAACAGAACACAACGTAACATAACCGTGTAAGGTTGTTTCTCTTTTGCATGAATCAGGCTATTATTTGCTCGATCAGCAAGTTTGAATCCAAAAGTCAGCTTTACTAGAGGGTTCATATTTACAGCCAGACTTTGAAGTTAATCCAAAAAAGTCTGTGGCCTTCTTCTTGGCCTTTGCACAATGTCTGTCTCTATCTTTGTTGGCTGGTTGGGAAATTTGGGCTGCTTTATTTACTCAAACATGTCTAATCATTGCATGTCATTTAACTGTTATTTGTTATGGGAGTTTGGGTTTTGAGGTGACAGATTACAACTGTCAAGAGGCAAAGGGGTCAGCTGTTGTCAGTTAAACTAAGTGGAAGAGGAAGGAGTCACTCAATACATGACTGATCTTTTGTGGCAACAAAATATACAGGCTGATCCATATATCTTCGATGAGAAACATGAATTACTTCATCCTAGCGTTAACCAATCACTTTCAATCAAATTCTTATCAGGTTTGCATTAGCATATCTATGAGAAGAAAATACATAGTAACAGTGCGTCCTCAGCTTTAATGAGCACAAACAATTTCTTCTGCAGATCATCATATCTTCCTTTAGATTACAACACAGTTGAGGGATGTTATATGTCACCATTATCCTGCTTTCTTTGGCATATTAAAACTTTGTACATTAATTGCACGTGCAAAAGAGTTTGGGATGTTGCTTTAGAGACAGCAACTTTTCCTCTAAGTTTCTTTACAAAACCATGACTGTGGGGTTCAGTCTGGCCCTTGAACAGTCCTTCCTGGTTCAGAATCACCACATCCTGATTATTTTGACTGTATTTTAATCCTCAGTTTGAATCTGCAGATTTCAGCCTAGCTAACAGCAATTGTTTTTAGGTATACTTTAGTTTACTTCTGGAATAACCTTAGGAACTAGAAGTTTACAGGCTTACTAAGAGCATATTATGCCCTTTTTAGGAAAATAATTATGCTCTACAGTCTTTTATGGTGATGGCTGTATAACTGTTATTTTAAAAGGGGCTGTGAAAAAGGGAAATGTTTTGAGGCGCGTGGGAGGAAGGCAACCAGATCCCATCACGCTATTTGCTTGCTCTCTTCTCAGTATGTAAGTTTGCATGTGAAGCAGGGGTCATGTTATTCTGGCAGCTTCTTAGACATAAATGGGAGGATGCAACAGTTCTCTGGGGACTACCTTTTTATACTTGGAAAAAAATCCTGTTGCTTTAAGTGGAGTTTTCTGAGCCTTTACAAGGCTTGTAAGTTACTATCTGAAGGAAACCGAAATGCTTCCTAAGGATACAGATAAAAGGTAAAATTATTACAGCCCATAAAAAGCCTTGTTTGATAGCAAGGCTGTGTAAGGACACTGGAGTAAGCAAAAGATGTACTTGTAGGAGTGTTTGCCATGAGGTCTCTGGACCCAGGGAGCCTACAGGATGGCTCATCTTTGCCCCTGCCCACAGGCTGATGTAAGGTTCCACCTCTGCCTTGAGCTCACTGAGTGAAGGGAGGTACAGGAATAGCAGGCAGGATTTATTAAGGAGCAAGGAGGAGTGAAAGGGACTGCAGCACTGGCATTGCCTGGTGTGTTTGCACACACCTATGTCCCAATGCACAGCTGTGACCCTTCTCCACCATCCAGATCAGAAGGAGGGCAGAGAACGGTGTTTCAAATCAGCTGGATAGAGCATCCTCTGAAGACACCTCTCTGACTTGCCACGGGCTACACAGTTAGGCAACCAGTTTTGGCATCTAACTTTCAGATGACTAAAATTACGTAAGATGAGTTCCACTGCTCCTGCATTAAACATGCCACTGAATTTCATGCAGTTACTCTTCTTCTGAACCTAAGTCAGGCTAACTAAGCTATATTCTATATTCTAGAAGAAGATTCTGTCTTTATTAAGAGACACTAAGAAAAGGAGATTTCTGTAGCTAGTTTGTTCTGTTACACATCCTCTGGCACAATCAAAACCTCAGAGAAACACTCTGTTTCTTGTTAAATCTGTTTAGCTTTAATTTCTTACAGTTATTTCTTGCTATATACTAAACTGGGCTTAGAAAAAATTTTACGAGGCTAATTCCCACTGAAATAGCTGTAAATAGCCTAGAAACTTGGCATCTAAGGATCTGAGCAAGGGGTTTAATTTATGTGTTTGTTTTTTCACAAGACCTTGTCTTTGGCCCTTACAGAGTTAATTAGATTTCACTAGCAGAATGATGAACAGAAAGACTTGATTGCATCCAGAATATGTCAGGTCCAGTTACCAGTAAGGTAGCTAGCTAAGGGAGCTAAGCTTTATCTTTTGCTTGGTGAAGAAGACGGAGAAGGTTCACTGTGATGTTGCTTGGACACTGCAGTGCTCAAAATTATCACAGATTGTTCCAGCCAAGGATAGTATCTCTGCCTGTCTCTATGTGTTAGGAACAGTGAACTAGTGCAGTTAAGTTAACTGAACTTAACAGGGCCTAGCCAGTGTGTGAAGGTCAAACAATCTCTCACTGGAATTAGAAAAAATTGGAATAAAATTCCCATTATATTTTCCAACACATATGTTTTTCCTATGAGTGCAGAGATGTTTACATACTGATATTTTCTGTGCAAAATTTTGTAAGGTCTTTGCAAAACCTTACACCAGAAGATGTCCATCCCTGTTACACAGATTTGGAAGGACAGAGAGACATCCGAGCTCTCAAGCTTTTGGGCTTACATTTGAACCAGAGCTTGCCCTTTTTTCCCACTAGCAGATGACTCACTGAGCAAACCTAATTGAAGTACCTCCAGTCTAGCCTTTCAAACACACTTGCTAAATATGCCTCCTCTTAAAAGCATTGTATTTGTGTTAAGGGAACTGAAGAGACGATATGAAATTTTCTTGGGATTGATTGTTAATAGAAAGAAAATGTACTGACAAATCAGGAATTAATTCACCTAGTATCTGAAAAGATGTCCTTTGTTACTGAGCTAGACAGAAATTACTTTCAAGCAAGGCCAGATAGTTCTATGTTCTCTTCATAATGGTACTAATAGCTGTTGCAGAAGAAACACAGAATGTGACCTTAAGTTCTGACAGATAGGTAGAAAAGACCTTTCAAGTCATCCTTTCGGTAACCACTGCCATAGTCCAGTACACTAAGAGAGACCCATGACCTCCAAAGTATGCACCCACTGTGGATTTGGAGCCACAATGGTTAGCTATTGAGCTGGCATTCAACTTTCTGTCAATACTGTCCCATCTGCTCTCTTGTTTCTCCAGGAAAGCAAGTTAAGCAAGGAAGGATTTCTTTTATCTACTTTCACATCTGAGGAAAGGGAGAAATTAACTTAAAGGTGTGAGGAGCTTAATTTAAAGCTCCTGTTGTAAACTGAAGATCCTCAATTCTTCTCTTGTTAGGGTAAGAGGTATTGTGGGGATAAATCATTCTCTTCCCACAGCTATGGGGAACACAGGAAAGTTCTTGCATTCCAGGTAGAAAGACTGGGGAATTCTAAATTCCTTGAAGAAGGAAGGTGATAATCAATCAGTTTGATCAAGATAGGATCTGCAGTTATTTCCTAGTAACATCAAACTGAATTATAAATTTCTCAATGTACTGCCCAGTGTTAAAGATATGAGACAACCACATAGTACTACAGACACATGGCCAGCTGCGAGGTCACAGCTCACAGTGCAATCCCTCTGCCTTATGCAGTGCAAATACGATTCTGAGAGGAGATGAAGTTAGAAATATAAGAATTTGCAAAGAGAAGTTCATTTTTCCCATGGTCTGCACTGTCCCTTCTTTTTAGTGGTAGGACACACATTGTTACTACATGAGTTTTGTATGTCATATGAGCTTGATACGTATTACTCTTCCTAGATTAACGGAGAATGAATAACAATAAATTTTTAAGCTGGACACAGTGTACACCATCCACTGTTTGGCTCCAAGAAGAACCTGTCATCGGGAAAGATGTGATGAATGCAGAGCATATCATGGAGATCTAAGAGATTTGGGCCAGCCCGGGAAAGCAGAAACAAAACCAGGAAAGGTGTTTAAAAATAATCTTGGAATTTTCAGGTAAGATTCAGGTCATGAATTTGAGAGGGAGTGACAGTGAGAAAAAGAAAAGTAAGCAGCATGCATGTGACCTGAACAGGAACCAGTGAGATGTTATCTTCAAAGAAAGTGATAACAAAAAGGATTTCCATTTGGCCCATTTAATTTAGTCATTTGTATTCTTAAGTATCTGGTCAAATAAAAGATGCAGGGGTCTTTGTGTATAGAAAGAGATATTTGTGTGCATTACCTCCAGGAATGTTTGGGCCCATAGCCGGGACCTGATTTTTAGCGCTGCACTCTTCCCTCTTTCCAGTTGTCCCACAGTGCAGGAAATTAGGGTACACTTCACATTTGTACAGTTCTGTGTACAAAATAAAGGGGAGTCATACCTATGCTTTAAAAATGTATATAATCACTTTCAAATGCTATAAATTAGCAAAACAAATCAACTTTCCCTTAAAGAGTTAAGCAGTCTGAAAGCAGTAATTTCATCTAATACATGAGATACTCCACGAGTCATTGTGAGAACTATAAACCAAGGGGGAGATTCTTTTTGCACCACCAATGAATACAACCACCTACCTGTAGTAATGAAAACAAAAGTAATAATTTTCAACAATATCTAGTCTGAAGAACTCTTAAACTGTCCAGGTACTTATCAGTCCTTTGAAGCATGTGCTTTGTCTTTATCTATCAGTCATTTTGTGATTTTAACATTTTTTTTTTCTGTTCTCTATGCCTGAAGTCTTTATTTATGATCCTAAATATTTCCCCTCTTATAACTCTCCTGGTTTTCTTACTGATATTTACATTATAGCAGCCAGAACATTTTCTGAGATTCATTAGTTGCTCTACTTGAAACTTGTTGTCCATGACACGTTCCTGATGAGCAGTGATTCTGGCTCATACACAGGGTTGAAGACAAAAGCCAAGCAATGCAACTCAAAACTATATACTCCGTAAAGTCTGCCAGAAAAATGTCACAAAAAAGGTTAAAAGCTGACTGGAAGCCACTGAAGGGAATGAGCAGAGTCTCATGGGGTAACCACAGAAATGATGTGGTTGTTTGGGACATAGAAAGGAAGAAAGATCTCATAGAAAAATGATTAAAAGTGTGTGTAAAAAAATGTATAGGTTTATATATAAAAATGGGTTTTACTTGAAAAGTTTTGGTTTGATTCAGGAGGAAGGCTGAGGTTTTAAATGATTCATATTTTTATAACAAAGCAGAGAATGCTTCCCTTACAGATGCTTTATTGACACTCATGACAGAAGGTCTTGTGACCTCGAAAGCAAAGCTAAGTTTTCACAAGTATGTTCCCTTGGGAGAGTGAGAATGGCTGCACTACCAAAGCCCATACTTCAGAAAATGAGATGATGATGTATGTAACAAACAGATCTGAAAACACCCTTAAGGAATCCTCTGTCTTTATAGACAGCTTTCCTCACAAATCTCTATCTTATTACAAGTTAAGTAGAAGCTGTATGCTTAATCACTGTTTTCTAAATCTGCCTGAAAATGAAACTGTAAACCTTGGAACTTGCAACTATAAACCTTTTTTTAACATGAATATTTCAAAGTATCTGTTTATTTGGCTTTTCATATTTAAACATCCTCCAACCAGATTTATTTATCTTGCAGGAAGAAGGAGAGCTGTTTTCATTAATCATAGTGGCCAAAACCACTTATTAACAAAATAAATCATTAATCAATAAATCATGCAAAAAAGTCTACTTTTGGCTGACTTTTTAGGACCTGAACACATATTTCTATTTTTCTTAGTAATGCATTTAGCCTGTAGTGATTTTCAGAATGCTGTAACATTAGAACTAATGGAAGAGAAACCAGAAGTTTAATAAACAGTATAAATAGAATAAGAGGTTCTCAGAACATTTTTCCTCTCTGTGAAAATGCTTTGATGAAAATGAAATTAACTTAAAATTTCTGACAAAAAAAAAACCAAACCAAATTTTAACAAAGAATTACCTTTGGCTAATCAGTCATTCTCCGGAGCAACATTCACTTTCCAGGTATACTTCAAATGTGTCAAATAAAAAAAAAAAAAGTAATTTTTCTGGATCTGTAGTATGCGATGCTAAAGGCACATAGAATTGGGACACCTTTCTAACTGAACAAATGACATATTGCTTTTCTATGCCCATCCTGAAAAATTCCTGCTATATATCCAGTGGTAAACACTGTACCCAATCCTATCCTAACTTGTGCTTATCAAAGCACGAGAAGGACTTGTGAGCCATGTGATGGAGGCTGTCTTGGGCAGAGTGATCACGAAATGATAGAGTTTTTGATATATGGAGAAGTGGCGAGGAGGGTCAGCAGAACTGCCACCTTAGACTTCCAGAGGGAAGACTTTGGCCTGTTTAGGAGACTGGTCAACAGAGTCCCCTGGGAGGCAGCCCTAAAGGGCAAAGGAGTCCAGGAAGGCTGGGCATTCTTCAAGGAGGAAGTCCTAAAGGCACAAGAGGGGGCTGTCCCCAGGTGCCGAAAGACGAGCCGGCGGGGAAGAAGACCGGCCTGGCTGAATAGAGAGCTCTGGCTAGAACTCAGGAAAAAGAGGAGAGTCTATGACCTCTGGAAGAAGGGGCGGGCAAGTCAAGAGGACTACAAAGGTGTAGCGAGGCTGTGCAGGGAGAAAATCAGAAGGGCCAAAGCTGAGCTAGAGCTCAATCTGGCTACTGCTGTAAAAGACAACAAAAAATACTTCTTCAAATACATTAGCAGCAAAAGGAGAGCTAAGGAGAATCTCCAGCCCCTAGTAGATGGGGGAGGGAACACAGTGACCAAGGATGAGGAAAAGGCTGAGGTACTTAATGCCTTCTTTGCCTCAGTCTTTAATAGCAGGGCCAATTGTTCTCTGGGTACCCAGCCCCTGGAGTTGGAAGATAGGGACAGGGACCAGAATGGAGCCCCCATAATCCAGGGGGAAATGGTGAGTGACCTGCTGCACCACTTAGACACTCACAAGTCTATGGGGCCGGATGAGATCCACCCGAGAGTACTGAAGGAACTGGCAGATGTGCTCACCAAGCCCCTTTCCATCATTTATCAGCAGTCTCACCCTGGCTAACTGGGGAGGTCCCAGGTGACTGGAGATTAGCAAATGTGATGCCCATCTTCAAGAAGAGGCGGAAGGAGGATCCAGGGAACGACAGGCCTGTCAGTCTAGCCTCGGTACCGGGGAAGCTGATGGAGCAGATCATCCTGAGTGCCATCACACAGCATGTAGAGAATAACCAAGGGATCAAGCCCAGCCAGCATGGGTTCAGGAAAGGCAGGTCCTGCTTGACCAACCTGATCTCCTTCTACGACAAGGTGACCCGCCTAGTGGACGAGGGAAAGGTCGTGGATGTTGTCTATCTAGACTTCAGTAAAGCCTTTGACACTGTTTCCCACAGCATTCTCCTGGAGAAACTGGCTGCTCATGGCTTGGATGGGTGTACTCTTCTCTGGGTAAAGAACTGGCTGGATGGCCGGGCCCAAAGAGTGGTGGTGAATGGAGTTTACTCCAGTTGGCGGCCGGTCACAAGCGGTGTTCCCCAGGGCTCTGTGTTGGGGCCAGTTCTGTTTAATATCTTTATCAATGATCTGGACGAAGGGATCGAGTGCACCCTCAGTAAGTTTGCAGATGACACCAAGTTGTGTGGGAGTGTTGATCTGCTTGAGGGCAGGAAGGCTCTCCAGAGGGATGTGGACAGGCTGGATCCATGGGCCAAGGTCAATTGTATGAGGTTCAACAAGGCCAAGTGCAAGGTCCTGCACTTGGGTCACAGCAACCCCATGCAACACTACAGGCTTGGGGAAGAGTGGCTGGAAAGCTGCCAGGCAGAGAAGGACCTGGGAGTGTTGGTCGACAGCTGGCTGAATATGAGCCAGCAGTGTGCCCAGGTGGCCAAGAAAGCCAATGGCATCCTGGCTTGTATCAGAAGTAGTGCGGCTGGCAGGACTAGGGAAGTGATCGTGCCCCTGTACTCGGCACTGGTGAGGCCGCACCTCAAATACTGTGTTCTGTTTTGGGCCCCTCACTACAAGAGAGAATTGAGGTGCTGGAGTGTGTCCAGAGAAGGGCAAGGAAGCTGGTGAAGGGTCTGGAGAACAAGTCTGATGAGGAGCAGCTGAGGGAACTGGGGTTGTTTAGCCTGGAGAAAAGGAGGCTGAGGGGAGACCTTATCGGTCTCTACAACTACCTGAAAGGAGGCTGTAGGGAGGTGGGGGTCGGTCTCTTCTCCCAGGTAACAAGTGATAGGACAAGAGGAAATGGTCTCAAGTTGCGCCAGGGGAGGTTTAGACTGGATATTAGGAAATTTTACTTCACTGAAAGGGTTGTCAAGCATTGGAACAGGCTGCTCAGGGAAGTGGTTGAGTCGCCATCCCTGGAGGTATTTAAAAGGCGTTTGGATGAGGTGCTTAGAGACATAGTGTAGTGGTGGTCTTGGTAGTGTCAGGTTTATGGTTGGACTCGATGATCTTAAAGGTCTTTTCCAACCTATACGATTCTGTGATTCTGTGATTCTGTGAAAAGCATATTGTACTAGAAGACTGCTCATCACAGTGCCAATTTTATATTACTAAGTACTCAGTTAAATACTGTCTACATCAAGCAGCTGAAAAATCCCTGCTTCGTATTTTAAGATGCAGACACAGTACGTACTTAAGAACTTTGTTAACTACTTTCAGTTGCTGCAGTAATTTCTATGTTGGCAGCATATGAGACTCATCACTGAGAAGGATAACTGATAATTAAGGTATTACTGAAGAATGGATTAAGTGTTCTGTGGTATTGACTGGTACATCTTTGAAAGCCCAGGCATTTTTCCTTCAGCCCCAGTGGAATCAGATTCTTCCCAGGGTATTAGGTTGATGAAAGAATTACATAGGAATCAACAGTGATTATTGTTTAAAATGGGTTCAACTGTGATTTTCTTCTTAATAACATTATGGTATTCATTACTTTCAGATTCTGTCTTCTTCCTGTTATGAAAATTGCCAAATTAACTTTCAGAAGCAGCATAATTATTCTATTACTCCAGAATAAGTAGGTCTGTGAGGTTCTTTTCTTCCTACCAAATTCTAGTGATGTCAAGGAATACGAACATGAGCTTGCACTAAACAGCTTAATAAGAGACTGGACAGCATGAAAGAAACTCTGCCCAAGGTTCATAAAAATTAATGGAAAGCACTGACTGCATGAATCTCACGACTGACCTCAAGGTCACCGAGTCTGAACACAGCCTCTAGGCAAGGAGAGCTGATACCTAAAACGCTGAAGCATGCTAAGGATGGGACACTGAATGCAGGAATGGAAAACACCCCGACCTTCTGAAAATACAGCCAAGTCCAAATATTCTGGTACCAGACTGACGAATCAGAACTATTTTCCTGGGAGAGAGATCTTTGCTCTTGCTCCAGCATTGTCTGGAATTTTAAAAATGCAGTGTGACCTGTCCAATTTGCTTTGCTTGTGGTACTGTAGAAGGTAAAAGTCTTACCTTTCCGTGTGTATGTAAGTACTTACTGGGGGGAACAAATACGCTCCAAAGTATTTGTATGTCAGAACTGTTACTTTACATGAAAATGTGATTTTAAGTGTGAGCTACTCTTTACGAAAGAGCCAGAATGCTAGGAGAGAATGCTAACAAGAAGAGACCTACACTTCAAAAGTCAGAATCTGAAATTTAATTTGTGGAAGAGGGGTCCATTCTCTAAATCTGTGCTGAAATTCCCTGTGATTAAGTGTGCCATTGCATGACCACAGATGTTTGTCTGCAAACAGCCAGGAGTAAGACAGCCAGGAATTTGGCATGCATGATCTTTAATGTAAAAATCTGTCAAACAAAATCGCTAACCTGTGGTATGGTGATAAGTAATAATGTTTTAAACTGAAAGGTTAAAAATCACTTACAACACTATTTAAAAGTCTGTAAATAAATTGCAGTCAAACCAACAGCCACTTCGATCTGTTGTGTGCATAGTCCCAGTTTATAGTTTTTAGATAGCTCACCAATATTTTTGCAGAATTTTTCCTGTGAGGTTCTGCCACTGTGACATCCCTTTTCCTGATGTAATGAGAAATTGTGGAATTATTTAAAAAAGCAGCAAGTTCAGGAGAGTCTTGTGGAATAGCAAACTGCAAAGAGAAAAAATGTGAATGGTAATGACATAGTCAAACAATGATTCTAGCAGATTTGTTCCCTTCTCAGAGGTCTTGAATTTTGGATTAACACTATTTTTTCAATTTAACAGTTGAAGACAGTATATTCTCATGGCTGTGCTGTTAAATTTACACCAGTAAAAAGTGGAAAAAAATGTTATCTTCTGTAATTCCTATAACTGGGCAATATCTTGCTGTGCTGTCACTGACACTGAATCTGGTCATTAGTTCAGATCAGAATCTGCCTACTGAAATATAATTACTTTACCAGCTTTAGAAAGTAAAAGAAAAAAAAAGGAAATCTGAATTGTAGCAACACAACTTTTGATCATTATTTGTTACAGATTTCTTTTGGTAACAAATCAACTTTGTATAATGCAACAGTTCGTTCATTTTTAATCTCATATTAAAATGCATTCTCTTCAGCTTTATCTTCACAGATTTTTATTCTCTGATTAAAACCTATTTTTATTGTTGTCTTTAATTTCTACACAGAGCATTTATGGCTTCTTTCAAGAAGCCTCAGAGAATGCCTGGGAACCCAATTGCTACAAAGGGAAAGATAAATTCTAATTTATGACAATCCAATCATGTAAAATCGCAATAAAATATATGTGGAAGTTTGTAATAAGATCTCAACAGGAACTCACCTAAACACAGACAAGACTATTCTTTAAGGGCCTCAGATTATAAAAAGCTAAATCAGATCCATCTTATCAGTTCCTTTAACCTCTGAACACAAAATACCTTAAACAAATTCCTAAAGAAAATGTTTGTAATTTTAAGAAATGTTGTAGCACTAAAAGGAAGAGAATAGCTATAAACACACAAAACCTTCCACACACTAATGCTGTGTAGTACTAGATTTGGAAAATTTGTACCATTCATCTGATTAAAATTATGAGGCTAAAGAAGGAACTATTTTGACATTGTCTGAGATATTCAGTCAAAAGCATCCTGCAAAGTGTAAGATACTATAATTTATTAACTGATGAAAACCCCTTAAATAAAATAAGAATCTTTTTTTTTTCCTGTTGCTTAATTAGGTTAACATTGTCTTTTTGCAATAAGGGAACAGTTAAATAGCTAGTAAATCTCTCCCTCTCAATGTGATAACATGTGGGAATTCTCTTTCCAGGATTCTTTCACCAGCATATATAGGCTTCTTTAATGATGACAAATTAAAAGAACCACAATACAATGACATGCCTTTGAAGAAGCCCTCAATATATGATCACAACTGATACATATGTAGATCCATTTGAATACTAAATGATTTTTATATTTATTTATTTTTTTCATAGATCCTAGAGTGTTAGCATCTTCAGTAGTGAATTATCACAGCAAAGGTTCAAAAACAGCCCTCTGTGATTAAGAGAAAACATACAGGTCTCCTGCAAGAATTTAAAAGCAGAATTTCTCCAGTGGCCTAGATATTCAGGCTAAAGATATTATTTTATCCTTCTTGAGCCAGTAGCATGGAATTGTACAACTCTGTAGCTATTTTACATGCCACATATTTAGCACACCATACCTTATTTTAAATGGATTCTCACTCCCTCCCTTTAACTACAATGGACTGTCTCAGTTTCCCCACCAGGGAAAACAGTACTGCTTTCTTCTCCCAAGCCTTGTCACCTTGAGCAGATTTCCAGATCTCTCCAGTTCTTCACTTCTCATTTCAAAACCCGGTTTGGCTTTCCTCTCTTTCTAGCCAGGCAATACCCTCTGCTGCAATGTGTAACTCCACCAGAAATGTTCTGGAAGAGGACTTTGTGTAAAAGCTGTTATACAAGATGTGTCAGTGACCATTCAAGAGCAATGCATTGGATGGTACTATTTTGTCTCCACACCAGGACTTACACACAGTAATAATGGCTCTTGAGCATGAGGAGACACTGCCTCTGGAGGAGGTTAGCTCCTGCCAGTCATGTTAGTGGATGTACCTTACCCATGTGGTGGATTTTAGCTGCTATTTCGCTGCTTCCCCAACAGACGCCTCACTCATGGTACTACAGTGCTCAGCTATTGAGAATGTGCCATGTGTGTCACCCTGTATCATCTACCATAGTTAGAAACCACTGCCTTTACCTCTGGTATTTATAAGCACTGGCTCCATAAAACTACTTTTTGCCAGCAGTCTGGGAAAAAAAAAACCCAACTCATCAGGCTACTGGCTCAGGCCAAAGGTCCATCTAGCTGAGCTCTCTTCTCATCAACACTGCCTTTAAGCAGATGTGGAAGGAAGAATAAGAACAGGGCATGCATACACAATGCTCTCTCCTAATAACTTTCAGCTTCCAAATGTTTTCAGCTCAGGGACGTCCTGATCTGCATGAAGTTTTTGTTCATTTATTAATCTTCACTGGACTTCTCTTTCGTGAATTTGTCCAGTTTCCTCTTAAAAACCGTGTAAACTTTTAACCCTGACTACTTCCTTTGGCAACAAGTTCCAGACATCTAATACCTGTTGCATGAACCACCACTTCCTTTTGCTTGTTTTGAATCTGGCTCTACAGGCTTCATTTGATGCTCTAATTCCTGTGCAGTGAACACACTGCTTTCCTGTGCAGGAATAGGCAGAGAGCAGTCAGTCCCCACCCACGCTCTTCCCGCCACTTCTGATCTTGTGGATCATATTTGTGCATTAGTCACCTCCTTTCTAGATTGAAGCATCCTAGTGTACTGACTTCTTCTGCAAGGGAATCTGTTCCATATCTTTGATCAGTCCTTTTGCTCCTTTTTACACCTTCTGCAAGATTCATAACTTTATTATCCTTTCACATCCCTCACCACCTTCAGAGAAAGATAAACTACAGAAAAGGAAAAGTCCCTAAATAAGAGTCTTCCCATGTGTGCACAGGTTTGATTTATCTTTGTGGAAGAAACAACAAAGCACAATGGAAACCTTTCTACAAGATAAGAAATTGGGCAATGGAGAGGAATATACTGCTTTAACTGAAACTGAACAATCTAAGTCATTTCAAAGGGGAAATGCCCAAGCACCCTAAGAGAGCTACGTTCTGAAATCCAAGGGGAGCCAGGCATATAATGTCCTTAGCCTTATTTGGAAATTTGAGCCACGCATCCTGCTGTTTATACAAAACCTGAAGGAAGCTATCTCTCTATCCTCTTCCTATTTGAAGCAATAGATAAGCATTACATATCTGAAACCTCATTTGTGTATTCATGCTGTTCAGTGCTTTGAAAAACTGTAAGGAAAGGATGTTTAAATCCTTGCAATAATGATTGTGCATCTAAAGCCATATTCTGCTAAGACAGATGGACCATTATTTCATTATTACAGGAAGTTTTCACACAAGCCTCACAAGAATTTAGTCTTGTTTATGTAGCAGATGTAATCATTATCAAGGAGGAGAAGGAAGAGCAAACTCAAAAAAATAATAAAAAAAAATCATCAAAAAATATATTGCCTGAAAATGTCATTAATAACTGTGGCACTATTCTACCCAGGAGCTCTGCCCTCCAGACAGTAATGCTCTCATCTCAGCTTCTTAATTGAAACTTAAAACAGAACACAGCGGCTAGGGAGGAGGGATGCTGAACTCCTTTTCATGCACTTGCAACCTGATCTGACCAGTGGCTTTGAGATGCTAGGCTTGCAAATAGAAATGCAGCAGCTCAGCTTCTTGCTCCTCACCACTTCTGAAAAATAGGTGGAAATGGGGTGGGAAAGATTAATAGAAAAAATTCTCTGTTGCCAAACTTGCTGTGTTTTGGGTACAAAATGGAAACATTTTCTATCTTCAGTTCCCTATCCCTCATTTCCTGTTTCTTGTTCTAGAGAAACTAAATAAAAGGCTGGAATCCTAGCCCCTTGCTGGCTTCCTGGGTGAAACAAAAATCTAGCCATAATGTATTTGGTATACATCAGTTTTTCTATATTCTTGTAAGTATATATTGTAGTTGTGTCTCTTTAAGGTAAAGACTTGTCTTGTAGCTCCTGTGGTCGTGAGCAATCCCCTTCACTAGAAAGATGTCTCCACTTTCATCCACCGTACTGAACTCAACCCCCTCCTGGTATGCAAAAGATGTATAGCACTTCTAGCGCTTGGAACGCAGCTCTCCCCACAAGATGTTTAACAGGCTACTGGTTAAAGTCAAGAAGTGTTGTTTACTCCAGAAGTGTCTGGAATCAGTTATACTTAATAAATTGGATACCTTATTTTTGATGGGATAATATGTAGAGCTGTGTTTTGCTAAATCTTCTGACTTTGAGCCAAACCAAGCTCTTTTGGGGGGATCTGCCATCACAAACATAGATCTTAAAACAGGCTTTTAGACACTGGCATATCAACACTTTACTGAGGAGGCCACTACTAGGCTTCCCCTTGTTAGTGTTTCCTCCAAACTCTGAGATCTCCAGCTCTGCTACAAAAGAAGAACCATGTCCATGGAAGGGGAAGCAATGTGGATGGCAAACAATACCTAGGAGTAACACTTACAAAAAAATTTGTAGGGGAATTTTTTCTTTTCTGCTGGTACGATTAAAAAAATTTTAGAATCGTTTCCAAGTAGAAAAACCAAAAACCTGTCATGCTGCTGACAAAGTTGTAACTTTTATATGCATTGCTTGACATAACAAAGGCTTACGTCACCTTTGGGAGTTCATCTGCTAAGCACTGCTGTACAGGTGACTTTCTGAGTTAATGTACTCCTTAGGACACAAGAATTTTCAGGATCCCATGAGAACTGAAAAATTGTGTGTCATCTATTCAAAGCCATGTTAAAAATGACCCTCAAGGAAAACCCTGCAAATTTCCATTTAAAAAATTATCTTGTATCTAATGCTGTGATACTGAATCAAAATACAAGTTTCTTCTGATAAGAAGAGTACAGAAACCAAACACGTACCATGCAACACAACTGTCACATACACTAGAAACATTATAGACTATCTATATCTTGCTTCTTACCCAGGAAGATGATCTCAGGGTCATTGTGAAAAATTCCGCAAAAGCTCCGTCCCATTGTGAAGTGTAGGCAGAAAAAATGAAGCAAAATGCAGACAGGGATGGAAATAAGAGGGGCTGACTTACCTTGATTTGCATTGTATTAATAGGAGAACTCGTTTGACAGTGCAATGGTCCATGTGTCTGAATATGAAGAATATACAGAAGAAATTCTTCTCGACTGGACACGGGCCAACCGACATGGAGAACTGTATCGTTGATGGCACTTGGTCCTATATTGTGCAGCTGTCAAACAAATATCATCAGTGCTTTCCAAGGCAGTAAATAACAACAAAAACCACAGCAATCACCACTCAGACATTTTCAAATTCTTAGTGTCCACAGCCTTGAAGTACTTCAGAAAGACGTATAGATTATTATCATTTTATTAATGGAGAATCTGTGGCAGGTAGGGCAAAAGGGCCTCTCCATGTTAGTCACAAAGCCAGTGGCAAATCTGGGAGAAGAACCTTTTTTGTCTGAGTGCATTCAAGAAATCCATCACCCTTCCCATTTTTTCCTACATATGAAAGAGCTCAAATTACCTAAAAAAGTATAAAAAAACCAAACCAAAACACACTAGCAAAATACACTATACAAACATATACACTATACAAACATATACAATGAACCTTAACAGAACATGAAAATAGTAGCCGAAGCTTCAGGACACAAAAGAATCACATTTCAGGAACAGAAGGTATAGCAGAGCTTAAACTAGTTTTTGGCTTAAGAACTGTATTTTCAACACTTCTCACTTCAAATTTCCCCAAAAGAAAAAAAGGAAGTAGTTTTCCTAAAGTAACATCCCAGGACATTATTCTTTTCTGAAAAAAAGGGTAAAGATAGAAATAATAGAAATTTTAAAATCTGGGCTATTAAAATAGTTTTCTTATATCAGTTTACAATTTGAAAATATCTGATGACAACAGGAAGTTTGGATATGTGTTAACACTGGGCATGAGAGCTAAAGAAGCAGAATACCATGGAGCTTTACTCAAAGTTTCTAGAGATGTGAGAACCTCCTTTTTTTAAATGTATAGAATTTTTGTGACTAATGAGCTTTATTTAGAACCAAATAAAACCCACTTTCAATCTTATGTCTTCTTCAGTAAAGGGTTTTTGCGTGGGTGTTTGGCATTTTTTATGCTTTGCTGATATCAATAAGCCATGAAAGCAGTTTCTTTAATCACTGTAACTATTTTAATACCTTTGAAGTCACATATATAGTTCCACAAACAGTCCAAATGCTTGAGACAGGAAGATTTGTTACAGATTTTTCAGTTTAGAGAAATGTGTTAAGATGAGGAATTCACAAATAATATTTTTTATTTCACAGTCTGATTCATTATAGTTTAGTATGTCATGCAAATTGTAATCTTACACTGCTGATTAAGCTTAGTTGCTTGTATTTTCTTGAGTGCTAGTTTGTGAGTTATAACCATATGTGAAGCACTCTGTTTTACTGCCTAGACTAAAGGTCATCCATCAGATTCCAAAGATGGCCTGTATTCCATGTAGTCCACTCAATGCACTTTTTTCTAACCTGAACTCTTCTCTTTTAATTGATGAATTTCCATAGAAAAAACCCAACAATAATACAAAGTAGAAATATGTATACTTCAAACATTAAGAGTTATTTTCAACAGAACATTTTCTGAGCAATGAGGTAACAAGTTACATGTATGTCTACAGTATTTTTTCAGTTAGCTAAATGTCTAAGGAAACATATTTTTTCCTGTGCATAACACTCACAGCTTTTAATGAGAAACCACTCAAATCACTGAAAATATTTGGTATTGATTGTAATGAGCTTTTAAGAACTGTTTTTAATTCTTGTCAAACACCCAAAATGTTTATAGATCCCTTAAACGTTGAAGACAGACTCCTAGCATAAACTAATATCTCCTCCACTAACATGAACAGATACTGGGGTTGTGAATTCCCAGTTTAAATTTGGGTCATGCTAAAGTCAGAATATTTACATTTGTGGCTTTATCTAGTTGCAGATAAAGATAATAAACCTGTGGCTTTATCTAGTTGCAGATAAAGATAATAAACCAAATTCATCAGGATTTCAATGGGAGCAACATGAGGTCCTGTGGCAACATATATAATTTTTACCTCATAGATGTGTTCTACTAAAGGACCAAGTTCTTCTTCTTTTGTAGGTTCATCTTTGGGTTCCCAGTTGTGAAGTGGCAAAATAATTGTTGGGGGATGAGACACTCTGTAATATATAAACCACGTTAAAACAGTAACTGTTACCACTGATCGGCTGCATTACTTTCAGAAAAAAATTAAGACCACTAGAAACCTGAGCCCTTAAGGGCATTGTATTTGGGCACATTCATTAGAATTAGGTGAGGTGAACAATACAATGCTTCCATAAAGTACCACCCAGTCTTTACAGACTACTGAGGGTGTGTATTTAGTTTCATACTTCTTCTGATGGATGGTCCTTTCCAGACAAGGGAGTGACTCTATTTGGAGAGAAGAATGCAGTCTGTCGAGCATTTACATGTTTCTCACTGATGAGGTATCTGAATACATTATCCACAAAACTAGAATAATGATATGTAAATAAATGTATTTTCTCATTTCCATTTAAAGCCTGTAGATGTTTAATGCTATGCATCTTCCTTCCCTGCAATACATTTTTAGATATTTATTTAACTGCTCTGACTGTAAAGTACTTATAACCTCTGTTATTATTCCTTTAAAAAAACCTTGCAAAGTAGTCTATCTCATTTTACAGCTGGGAAACTGAGGTACTGTGACTTCCATAAAGGCACAATGGAAATTGGTGTATCAAGAAACTGAATTCAGGACTAGAGCCTGAAATAGTGCTCCAAGCTTCCCATTTGCTTTGCAAATGAAGCGGCAGCTAAGGCATTCCCTGAAACACTGTTGCAACTTGCAACATGTAAATCAAACATAAATGAAGAAAACAGTGACTTCATATTTGACATCTTTCTTTTCATCTGCTGTTTTATTTTTCCTTTCCTTCTCTGTCTGACCTCAAGAAAGGAACAGGTAGTCTTCTGCTAACATTTCTATTTTAAGCACTAGCATTTATGTCCCATAAAAACTCAAAGTTCCTTGGAGGGATCCCATTCAGGTGCCAACTTTAACCTTATTCAGTTGTCGAGAGTTGGGAAATCAGATCCCAAGAATTTGTTTTAGCGTGGCAGGTGAGTTCTGGCACAGACACCTGTCATCTGCTAGTACTGAAAGTAGCTCTTGGTGCAAAAATGGTAAGTGTTACTCTTTCTTTACAAGGGCCAACTCTCACTCAGTTTCCTGGTTTCCAGATCTTTAGCTTAAAGAAAGGCCATAAAATTTCAATGCTTGTTCTGCCAAAGCTGGAATTTTGCTGACAGAAAACTGTTAAAAAAGAATTGCTAATGAGTTTTTTTCAGAATATAACATTTGACTAGCATGATGGACTTCTATCCAGCGATGTTAATTCACTTCCCCTTGAGTCTAAACAGAGAAAGTACCACTGCAGATTGCCCCTTGAAGAGGAGAACAGAAGACTGGATGTTTTTGTTGCAATGCTGACATTTTAAAATACTTTAGGAACAAACAAACAGTTCTTGCTTCCAGCTCTTACGTCATATCCAATTAATGAAATGTCCGATAGAAACTTTTCTACAGAATACAGCTTCTCAAAGCAGCAAGGGATCCCAGAGAAGAACAACTTAATACCATCCAGCTAAAGTACAACTCTTCATGAAATTCAGGGTATCCTGGAGTATCCTGCTAACTCTAAATACTTCCCCAGACTTCAGAAGGCCAGCAGTTTGTATTAACAAGTATGCCAGAGGACAAATTTACAAGCCAAACCAAATAATAAAGGAAATGAAACATATTCATTAAAAAGTCATTTCAAATGAGGTACTTAGCCTAATTTCACAAATGGCCTTGTTTCCAATAAGAATTTTAATTATTAATTGGTGTTGGAGAATAGGAACTTTCCTGTGTTGTTATAAAAGCCAAGATCCAGAGATCCTTAAGCTGCCACAAAAAATTGCAAACCAGAAAGTGTACACAGACAAAAAGAAGCAGGCATGAGGTTTCAAAAACCAGTGTTTTCTATTACAATCCCTGTGGAGAGTTTCTTCTGATCCACAGAATTACGAAGTGCAAAGCGTAAATGTAGACATTGAATTAAAATGATTACAAAGTATATAAGAACATTTATTTTAACAGATTTTACAGTTATTTTGAGGACTTCTGGTATTGACATGAAAGTAGCAAAATCAGGTCAAATTAAACAGAAATCCTTTCTTTTGACTATTTTATTTTGGATTTAACTGAGAATATTTTTAACATTTGAATGATGTATTAGACGAGGATTTTTCCTAGACTTTTAGGTGACAATGATCATTCAAACAAGAGCACTGAAAAATAAGATAAAGGAAGTATGTTGTACAGAAAATGCTTATGTGGGATATACGATAAGAATTCTGCCAGCTGCAAATCCTCCCAGTCCAAATTACTTCCTTCCTGAATCCCTCATTCCTCTAGTGCTCTTTCAGCAGTGGGAAATAACAACTATAAAACTCACATTTTTATAGAAAAAAAAGGTAAGCAGAATAATCAAATCTCAGTTATCAGAGCAACTGCTCATTGAATGAACTATCTAAGGAGTTATCTTAAATTTCTTTTGAATAGGATACTGAAGAACATTACTTACTTTCTCATAGAGGCAGTATTTGCATGGGTCCACTGTGCAACTATATATGCATGTATGCATACGCACAATTTGATAACTATTTACTTTTCCTCAGCAAAATCTGCAACGATTCCAGTCCTACCTCATGCAACTCTGTGCAGAGCAGAAGGGAAATCAATGCAAGATATTTTCCACCCCAAATGTGGACACAGTCTCTCTAGGAAATTGTGAGCAAATAGTTCCCTTGGAACTGTATGCTTTAGCATCTCTGAGTAATTAGCAAAATCTGTCAACAAAGCATTTGGGAATTTTCCTTTGTACATGCATGCTATAGCTAATAAGAAAACTAAAAGACTTAAGAGGAAAGGAACTGGAAGTCGTTCAATTAAGTAATTCCTCTGTATTTAATGACCTGTTTCTTAGCACTGCAGGCAGCAATTCAAGCCACTTTCTCCACTTGTGGGCATGCTCTTTTTAAGAACTGAGGATGTTTTGTTCATTTTTTGGTCTCTATGTATTTACCCATTACAGAACTTTTCATTAAAAAGAACACACTATGGCACAGAAAGAACATGATGGAGGCAAAAAGTTTCCCAAAAGTTTGCAAAGAATACAAAAAGTTTGTAAGATTTTTCTATGAAAGTGATGAGCAACCTCACTGAAAAAATAGAATCCACAGCACTGGAAGCAGCCCTTACTGAGAAGTCTAGTGTAAGTATCCATAACCAATCCATTGATGCACTGAAACTCTAGCCAGTCCTTAACCTGGGCATCCACCCATGGCAACTTCTAGCAGTTGTTGGATCCCAACATTTTCTCACAGATCTGCAGCCCACCAACTAACCCCTTTGATTCTTATTTCCTCAGTCTCTACTTCTCTTTCTGTGTTACTTTCCCCCTCATTATGTATTTTTCACCTCTTCCTATCCAGCTTATTTCCCTAGATCACCCCTAACTACAGAAAATGAAATAATGCTCTCATTTCTGTTCTTGTTAAACATGTTGTCTTTCAACTGCTCCTTTTCAGAAATATAAGCATTAATATATATCCACACAGTCTTTGAGTGCCAGTCCTCTTTTTTCCACCTAACTCTAGCCTTAGGGTTAGTCTTCTTAACCTGAAAAACACTTACAAAATGTGATGAAAAATACTTTAAAAATCTCCCTGATTTAGATTGAATACTAGAGCAGAAAACATGATCTCTGTGATCTGCAAAATGACTGGACTCTCTGCTGGCACTAGGTAGTCGAAGTATTGTCTTAGAAGTGGTCTTATAAATTGATATTTATAAATCCATAAAAGCATAAATAAATGCATTTTTATTCGTTTACACGTAAGGCAGCCCCTTGAGCTGCATCATATAAGAGACATCTACCCCTCTTGGAACAGCCAGGCCTCATGGGCTGACTGGGGGAGTGAAGCTGGGCCATGTACCTTCTGTTCTGCCCTTGCAGAGGTGAGAATGGTTAAGGTCCAGAGCTGTAGTTTGAGAATAGGAGATGTAGGAAATCTGAGATCCCAGACAAAAAGCATTTTGGGTAATTATTTGCTTTAAAATAACATCCTGCCCACTTCCTCTAGGATGCCAGGACAGGAGTCTAATTCCAAGGTCTTACAGGCTAGTCTCAGATTCTTATCTAATTGCATTTTATAGTTTCCAAAACCAAGCTGTATGTGAAAATAGAGATAGAAATAATCATCTTTGATCATATCCTGTGCTTGTTTAGTTTCGATATCCCTTCTGTCAGCGGACCTGTTTCAGACGGAAATGTGAGAATCCTACAGTAGTAGCTGGTTGACCTCTTGTCATAGCTCATTCCTTATTCACCCTTTCTCCAAAGGCCTCACTCTGCTCTCTATTAGTATATGTCTTGCCATAATGTATTTCATCATTCCAGTCATAAAAGCTGCAGATTCTGCTTTGGTATTCAGAATTAAGTGCCTAAGTGGTTGCACAAGCAGACCTACATGTATGAACAGGCATTTTGTACTAGTAACATCCATACACAATTTGAATGCCCAAATAAAATGTTGGCTCTGACTGGTGTTACTACAATGTGGGATTCTACAGTGTGCTGCATTTGCACAGACACTCAGTAAGTTTACTGGACTCCATGTGGGCAGTCCTGCCTTACATGACCTGGTAAGTCCTTACTAGCTCCATCCTGCAAGGCTTGCAGGGGTGAGACTCCCTGGGAATTCTTAGGTGTTCTTGGTGGATAAGGTGTTTGGGATTATAGTATGTCAAAAGATTCAATACATGCGATATTGGATATTGTATTGAATCTTTCCACATATTCCATATATGTGGTAAGATTCAATACAAAAAATAGTTATCGGTATGAATTGAAACGGTTGAATACTTACCCTCTGATCTGTACTTGAGCCACAGCACTGATGTTGATATGAAGGTTAACTAAATTGCTGGTGGGATTAATCTTGTTAGAACTGGAAAAGATACGTACAAGGGTTAAAAAAGGTTATTTAGCAGAAGATTGTTATAAATACAGCACTGAATACCACAAGGCCTACAATTAGGAAGCGATGCCATTGGACATATTACAGCATGGGCTTGCTATTGCCACTCTTCAGTCCTGTAGGACACTGGTATTTAAGTTTGATATTATTTGAGCTCATCACATGTTTAATAATATGTAATCAACTCAAGCTTCCTTTAAAGAATCCTATGCATGAATATGATGATACAAATTTATTTAGCTCAGAATATCATGTAACTTCCCTTGTTCAACTTTGCTATCTGTATGGATAGAAGTATCTTAACAGAATATAAGGGTGTTTCATGCATTGGAGGAAGGCAGTGTTAATGAACAAGATAAGCTTTGTTATAATAAAATTTGCTTTTATGACCCTCCAAACTTGTGAATTCTGCATGACAGAGTCTTTGAAGAAAAAGAACCAAAATAAACTGTTTTGCTACCTTTCTTTTTTTCTCCCCTCCCCTATCCAGAGAGTGTTTACACTCTTAATCCCACTTAGCAGTGAAAACAGATCCCTATGTTTAAAGCCTAGTGCTCTCACTCATTTTATTGTCTTTTCTTATTGCAAACCCTTAGTAGTAAAGGTAGTTTCTCTTACTTCAAAAGGCCATTCCTATGACTATAGCCCATTCAAGTAAAGAAAGGTTTGTAGGTTCAAATTCATGAAGAAAGTGAAAATAAATAATTACAGACTTAGATTTTATTTCATTATGGGATTAATGTTACTAAGTTTGGAGGTTTTTTTCAAGCACGTGTGGAAGTACTTCCTTGCTTCATGGAGACTAACTCTCTATTGCTGTCACAGTTTACTGCTATCACATCTGGGTAGCATCAGTCAAATGGAAACATTCAGAGGAGGCCAGCATTCCCAACGACTGACTCCTGATGAGTAAAGGGCAATACTGCTTTGATCCAGGCTTTCTGGTTACAGATTGCTAAAATTAGGAGCAGCTCTAATTTGTTTGTAAATTAATGCAGATTCCCCTCAAACAGCATTTGAACTGTTGATGTAATCCTCTGTAGCCATTGCTTTGAGTATAAAAGTACAAAAATTGCTTGAAGTATAAAAATGACTATACTACTAATAAGCTGCTCTCGAATTTGTATAATGGTACTACTTTCCATAGAGTTAAAATACAGATTTTGATCATATATATTTGGTATTCAAATCTTGTTTGTACTTTATTGTATTTTGTAGAGAAGAAAATAGTTCAAATAAAAGTGCCAGGACATCTCCCTCTCTAAGGGGTATATAATTGCCTAGCAAAATCCACATCAGAAAAGGAATCAGATTTCAAGACACTAGTCAACCTCTTTCTTATTTCCTATAAGTAATGAACTTCAGTCTTGCAAACCAAAATACTTATTTTCCACTTGACGTTTTGGAGTAAATTAAAGGTCTCTCTTTTGAATAACTCAGACCAGGACACAAATTCAGACATGTTCTCTGCTTTCCTTTCCTTCCATTTAGGTAATTTCCTCTTCCTGCCTTACAGATTTCTGTTTCCTTTTTCTTTTAAGATTGTTTTACCTGTTCACTAAGGACACAGAAATGCACAAACTGTACTGCTGCTTGAAAAGGAATGTACAAAGCAGTGAGTTTTAACTGTAGGGTACATTCTCTATGCAAGAAGTTTTACTTTTTTTTTTAAAGTAGATGGGTGTTCTTCAGCATTTTGATACCGGTTTGTGGAAACAGTCCTTTTTGGGAGTCTAACAGTATTCCTCCCTTTACATTTTAGTGAGTCACACTCATGGAGGAAACATGAAATGTTCCTATCTCCTGAAGTTCAGACTGATTCCTCAGTAAAGCCTTGTCACTTTTTCTAGGAAAGTGACCTACCCTCAACTTTTAGTTTCTAGGCAACTCTAGATCTTGTCTAGAAGGATCTAGCTACCCCAAAAGCTCTGAACTTCCCCAATGTCACAGTATGAAAAGGGTAGGGATGAGAGCCTCTGATACCCTTTTACAACTGTATTGCTTGCATTAATGACCTGACAATGAACAGTGGTATGGACAGGGGACCTACAAGCTAGATGTTGTATCTTGTTATCTCTCTCTGGAGGAGCCATGCCCAGGTTTGCATGGTCTCCAGCTCACCAGCCAGACCCCTGGGAGAGGGCTGAGGCCTGACCAGGCACCTCATTGTCATCTGTGGCATTGCTGTGCCCTTCCCAAGTTTCTGCATGTCCTTTCCTTCAAGGGTTACATTCTGGAAACATGACTTACACATTTGAAATGTCTCAGTTATTTACCATACTGAACATGATCAAGGCCCTCATTAAAGGCAGACATTAGCAATTAAGTCTCTCTGTGTGGGGCAGGGAGGGCCCCATCAGGAACTCTAGTGTGTATTTGATGAGGACACATGGAGCAGAAGCCCTGCCACCCACTGAAAAAGTCCCAGGTTTGTTCTTGCTGTTATCCTAACCCAGCCCGTCCTGTGCTTTTTTGTCCCTGTGGAGGAAGTACTGCTCAGCATAAACCAGAAGATTCTCCAGCAGTAATATTTCAGCCCCACAAATGTGGAGGAAACTAATGGAAAAATGACAAAAGTTCACCTGCATCAAACTGAAACAGTTTTCTCTCTTCATACCAGTAAATCTGTTTAGCAGATTTTAACTGCTCTCCATTTTCTAAATTGTTGTGAAGAAGTGGCATATCTTTTTTTTTCACAGCATGATATGTTTTTAAATACAGAACTTTGTTACAAAGTGATCACTGCTCATTAACCCTGAAATGGAGAACAAATTGCAAATTTGGCAAATCTGTAGAAGATCCTTGGACCACTGACCAAAACCAGTTACCCTCAATTTTAACAAAATAAAATTCTCAGAATAACTCTACGACTGATTTTGCTAAAAGCTAACAAGCCTCCAACTCCACAAATCCTCCTGAAGAAAGCTACCATAGAAAAGCCCATGCAATGAATACCGACACTGAAGAGTTAGTGACCTTCTTGTATATTAAACTTCAGGTATCAACAGGAATTCAGAATTTAAATAACCATACTCTTGATAAAACATCTAACCTTTTTATGTGCAGCTCAAAATTGATGCTGAAATCTGCATTTTCGAAATGCTGAACAGAAAATCGAATGCCTGTAGAGAACTGGGAAAGAAACAAAACAACAGGTTACTAAAAATGGTTTGATCTTTTCATATCGAGAAAGCGGTATTGTTCAACATTGCATTTCATAGACCTGTATAGGATACTGTTACTTTTTAAAATTAGTATGAAATAATATAATTTAGTTGTTTTCAGGAAAAAATACCATCCTGCCTGTGTATGTCACCAGATGGAAAATTTGGCTGGACAGAGGAAAGATCAAGAGGAACAGAGAAGCATACTCCCAAGAACACAGTGGTGGGCCCTTCTTCATCCAGACAGTCTTTGCATTACTTTGTCAAGCCAAAAGAAATAGCTGTCTGGCACCTCTCATCCCTGCCTCCATCCATGCATGCCTTTCTCCAGGTCTCCAGGGCTTCCTGCTCCTCCCGTTGCCTCTGTAACTGTGACATATGAGCTGCATGCTTTAGGTGTTGTGGGGCTGACTGATCACGTTTTTCTTCTAGAGGCTAAATTAGCAGCAGCTTGATGTTGTAGTTTGATTTGGTTTGAGTTTTTTCATTGCAGCTTCTGGGAGCCATAGTCCAGTTCAGAAGAATACAACTTCAAAGTTGTATTTGCAGTTCAGTTTGCCACAACTTGCAGTGTGTGACCACAGAAGATAGAGGGTAAACACACATTTCCCAAAACTGAAGGAGATAAGGGCTTCCACTGGTGCTCCCTTGTGTTTATGTAGACCTTGCTTCCTCCCTCTGATAATTTCCATTTGCTTTGCAGGCAGGGCATGGAGTAAAGCAGAACAAGCTAATTCAGAAGAGCAAATGGAATTGCAGGGCTAACTAAAGAAGGAATATACAATAGCATATGGTGGGATCTCTGTAACCCTCTTGTTGGATGTAGTTACAGCCCCAGTACGCAAGTGGCAGGAGAGCAGGGGGAGATGCCATCTGCCCTCCACGTTAAATTAATAAAATTGTACTGCAATGTATAAATTAATGTTTTAATTGCCTCATTTCAACTGCATGTGTTTTAAATCTGGTAATTTTTAAAATGTGAATTTTGCATTGAGACTGACATCAAAGTCTACAGCCTGCAATCTTGTACAACTTCTCACTCCCCCCTACCTCCCCTATTGCCTAATGGTAGAATTTCCTGCCAGATAACTTGCACACTGTGCTTTCATTTTTTCAAAAAGGATGGTTACATATTGCCATATTGCCCATGTGGAGAAACAATCTTCCTGAGAAATTCATCAAAAGGCATTAGGACATGAGGACATCATTCCTTCATCTCTGCCAATATCTGACTAGATTACGGGGGTGGGGGAGAGAAGAAAAAGAGTTGTCTGCTTGGCATACTTTCCTTAACATACTTGGGGGAGCATTGTCAGCAACGACATAGCAGTGTAGCGTTTTATGTTTGGGACCTAGATTCAATATCGCTGAAGAGGAGGCATTTTCCTCTGTGGATGTCATTTCAGATGTTTAAGCAGTTCCTTTTTCCCAAGCAATATTTTTTAAAAATTTTCATTCAATTCTCCTTCTTTCCTCACTTGCAGTGGGGCATCATGGAATATTAATCCATCTCCAGAACGAGACTTAGCTAACATGTTTCAATTACTTCTTTCAGTTGTCCTATGCTGAAAGCAATATTGTCATCATAAAAGAAATGGCAAGTTCAAATCTTTGAATTCTGACCATTTTAATGTCATAGTTATAGCTAATCTCTCTTTTTGGAAGTAAAAACTTTAAGATTAAAAGATAATGCTCATTAAATTAAATAGAAGCTGAATAGCTGACTTAAATAGAGAAGTAAGCTACTTTTAAGACCACTTTTTGGAGATGATTTTAACAACTTTACTGATATTTTGTTCACCTTTAAAAATATAACATGATTTTTTTAACCTCTGAGACAAAAATTTCCAAATATTGAATTCAGCATTTTTCTTACTGTTTTTACTAATCAGTCTACATACATTTGTTTCCACTTATAGCAGAAAAAAGATTTGATGAACCAAAGATAAAATTTTCCTCAGAGCAGACATGAACTTCAGTTTTGATGATCTATTATACTCCTGAAGCTTAATCCCTTATTTAATACCGAAACACACTCCTACTGTACAAGTCTAATAAGCTGCAGATGTTGCCTTTGTATGGTTGTGTGACGTATGACTTTGTTAATGTCAAGTAGTCCTTGACACTACTACTAATAATGGAGCAAAGATTCTCACATGCCCTTGCTGAAAACTCACTGAGACCAAAGGAGTTGAATTCACTTGAGTTTGTAACTTAGCAATCACTCAACCTCCTTATTTTAGTAGGACATTCATTTTATCAGAATAGTTTAATTGTATTTAAAATTTTCCTAGTGAAGTTAGTTTCATTACAATTGCATTATTTTCCATGTTAGTAACATCATTTATCTTTGAAATACATGACATTTCTGCTGTTACCGATAAGCTTTAATCTGTTATTATGTTTGACAGGATCTACAAGTATGCTGGGAGACAGAGGGCTAGCTTTTTTTGAAATGTCTTACAGTGCATATGAAAGATAAAGCCTCTGTGCTTGGAGAATCAGTTTGGTACATACCAAGAAACAGGCAAGATCTTCCAAGCCTCCCAGTCTTCTAACCTTGTTTCTATTAATTTCTATTAACTTCCAAATTGTTCTGCCATAATTTATAATAAAACCTACATCTCACTTGCTAAGGCCGCTGAACAGGCATTAGGAAGCTTGTCAGTCTGATCCATTCCAGTGTCATGGAGTACTTCGAGCACTCTTTGCAAGTGAGATGGTATCACAGACATTTAGTTTGCATTCTGGGCTATATGACGGTGTGATTTTCCTTCTCATTTCTTTTTACCTTCTTTTTTATCTTTTTATCTTTTTTTAACCACAAAGATATTACTGAAAAGGCTAAGTAATTTTTGTGGTCAGTAAATTATTTTAAGGTCACAGATTTTCAAAAAGTCAGAGATATACCAATTTTGATGACAATAACGCATTTTGAACATGTGAAGTGTCAGACAACTCTGTAGCCCACTGCAGTAATATCCCATGGGTTATATCACAAAATCCTGACATAACCCTCATACTCAGAAGCTGATCTTAAAGAGTTCAAGAATTCTAGGATTTCAGGGTGCTGAAAAGTCATTACAGTGACTCAATAGTTAAGAGTTTTAGGAATGTTTGATTTTGACCTAACCCTCCCTTCCCACTCCCTCACAACTTCCACAAAGAGTCCCTTTCTGACCGAATATTTTGAGAATAACTGATCTCCTGCCAGAGCAGAATTGTTTTGCAAAATTGGAAATGGATCAGAGCAGTCTTTTGTGATTTATGCAATGTGTACAAAGGGCTGGTATTTCACTGTTGGAAGTACATTTGCCATCATAAATACATTTGGACTGAAAAAGCTCAAGTCTATTCACCTATACTAAACTTCCAGGAGAGCTGGTTTCAAAGATAAAGTTAGGCTTTAAGCTTTCACTCACTATAATCAAACACTTTTGCCTTCTGGCTTTGTAATGCTCTGTCTTCATATGCCTTAATTTTCAAGGGTGGGATTCTTTTGTTATAAGCCAGAATACCTTTACACGTTATGAACCCTGCTGTTTTATTCTGCTACTTCTAAGTCTCTCCTTATGAAGTATTTTGCTTAGGAATATTTGGTAACAGTGCATTTATGGCAGCCCTAGAGCTGATTCTGAAGAAAAACAGGATTAGTTATGCTGTGAGAATTCATAAAGAGACAGGTGAGAGTACTACTGCTTTAGTGGCCACCAAATAGCATTCCTGAAGTCAACACTGCTAGCATTTTGGGTCAAGGATGATGTGGAAACAGGGCTTTGGATTCAAAGGGAGGAGTGTGAGGGGCTGTAGTCTAATACTTCCACACTCAAACCTTTCCATTGCTTATGTATGACAATAGGCAAACCACAAAGATTTCCTCCTAGCTTGATACACAATGTTAGTGTCTCTTGTGTTTAGTCTTCCTTTTCTCTTCCAAACCCATGGGTTTTCATGCTCTCCTTTCCCCCACTGCACCCCAATCATCCACAAGATTCTTGTCCACTTTTGTCTGTATCTTCAGAATTTGCTTCTGCCGTGAGACTAACCAGGAAACCACTGAGCAGATATCTAAATTTGCTGGGTTTTGGTAAGAGAAATTATCTGCCTTGACTTGGGATTTTTCTAGTGCTTTGGCCCATCATTGCCTCCCATTATCCCATTGTGAAAACTCCATTCCTCAGAAATGTTTTCAATTACTCTTACTTTTTAGGAGTTTGATTTAGTAGAATAAAACAAAAACTATAAAACCTTTTAGCCCTCTTTTCTATACTCATTGACTCCAATATCTATCCAGTCTGCTGCCTTAGTGCAAAGTCCTTCCCAGAAAATGTTTCTAGTACCCCCTTCAGACTTCTAGTTCGTAGTAGTTCTACAGAGAAGGATCCTCACCAGGCAGGTTCCTGCTCCCAGTGGATCGATCACCTGGAGTTCATTTTTCAATCGTTTCCAGCTCCTTGTAATCCCAAAGAGTCTATCTGGGACTGCTTGTGACCATGAAGGCAGTTAATTATGAGACACCTGGTCTCACACTCACTTTCAAAAGCTCTATGACTGATCTGAAGCTAACCCTATGATCCAAACAAGCTTATTCTAGTTCCCAGTCTCCTATCATATGACCCATTTGGTTCTTTTATCGAGGGTCAGACAGAAGTGCTTCAAGATCGTAAGAGACCAGGAAAAGATCCCTCTGTAGAGAGTCTGAAGAGTGAAATGCTGATCTTCCATAGGACCAAACCTTAACTTAGCAGGGGTTTTGAAAATACTAAGGAGATTTGCTTTGGTTTCTTTGCAAAGCCCCAGGCCCAATATGAAATGCAAACAGTGGTAGTTTTCAATTAAAAGCTGTTGTTTATTCCTCATATATGTTCATGCTGTTGACTGCTTCATTTTTATTAGGACAGCTGTTTATCTAAGTATAAAAGCTATAAAAGCTTGGATTATTTGTTTTTAGTTAAATATTCATAGCATTTATGAATTTATGAGCAGTGCTAGGATTCCTCTGCAAGGGCATCCATGGCTGAACATTGCTGAGTTCAACACTTCTGGGATTGCCCTGAAAGGTTTTGTCATGAAATAGGGACAAGTGATGACAATTGTGGAATTGGGTAGCACCTTTTTTATCTCCAAACCTATGTTTATTCGTTATCTGCTGTCCATTGTCAGTCACTATTTAGTTCCATTTTTGTCTAAACACAATGCTACCAATGTTCCATCTAATGTGTAGTATGATTTATGAATATCTGTCTTAGGAAAATGTTTAGAATGACATTAATAACTTGAAGGAAAACTTGACTCCAACCACATTTTCATGGATATAAATCATGATATAAACTGATAAGACAACCCTTATGCACTCAAGATGAGAATCAGGCTAAAGAAGCTGTCATTTATATACATATCTTTAGTAGAAAGAATACTAAAAGGGAGAAATAAACAGTTCACATTATGGATTGGGATTCTCTTCTCATTATACTAGTGCAACTTCTGTGACTTAAATTGAGTCACTCTCATTTTCTTTAGAGTAAGTGAAATAAAAGCCAGGCTCTAGCATCATTAATCCTTTAGAACAACAAATTGTTAGTTTTTCAGAAGCACAGTTCTGCCTCTTATTACACCAACAATTTCCTGTCCAAGTAAATAATTTGGTTTAGGTCCTGCTTATTGGGACACATTCTGCTAATTGAATAGTTTTCCATTTGCTCCCCTTTAAAATAAATTAGATAAAAATCAGTAAATGCATTTGGTTTTCCCTTACGTTTGCGCCAGCCACCATGGGGTTCCCAAGATCACAAACCACCATTCTAGTTTCATTTTCCATCTTGTAATCACAGCTCAATACACGCAGTGCCTGTAACAAAAGGACACCAATATGGAGGTCAGAGATCAGAGTGAAATGTATCTGGTTCGGAAAGTGATGCCTTTTTGGCTGTGACATTTCTTTTGATCTCAGACACCTGCTCAGTGCACTTATCAAAACATTCAATTGGTTATTGTCAGACAATGGGGGAAAACTGATGCCAGGGAAAAACAAACAGGAAAGTTTCCCAGTACCTTAAAAGCCATGATGAGATCACTCTATTTCTAGTTTTAACATACTGCTTTGTTGTGGTGAATCATTCCTATAGCCATAATGACTCAACAGAGAAAAAAAGAGTAGGCAAAACTGGGTGAGGAGAATAGGCCTCATAGTAATTGCAATAGCTGTATTGTCCATCACTAGAAGTCTCTGTAGTCAAATTCTGGCATCGGCAGAACTTTATTATGGATCAAGTCTAGAACTTTATTTTCCAACACATGGTAAAGTACTTAGAATATTAAATACTTCTGTAAAAACATAAACTGTTACCTGTGTTTATAATTTAACAACAAAGGAGATAGATTTTCACATTATCGGAAATTAAGGTTTTTGTTTATAGCAGTAAGTAAAATTTAACTGTTCTTCCAGCAACTATTCATTCAAAGTCCAGTTTGTACCTAACATTTCTTAGGCAGTTTTGTTCGACAACTTTGAGGATACACTCATATAATTTCCCTCTAAAGCTCTTAATGTAAAATGTATCCTGCGTTTTGGGTTTGGATTTTTTTTTTAACCCCTTAGTCTTTATCACTAGTTGTTACCATCTGTAAACAAAACAGACTGTATAAAAGGAAGAACAGTTATAGAATAGTGGAAGTTAGGAGATACAGAGTAAGACAAAGCAACAAAATGCTTGGGGTTTTTTTTCCGTTTTCCTCTCTGGCATATTCAATAAAAGAAAATACTTCCATATATGTGCAGAAGTAAACCAGCTTTGTAAAAGCAGCATGCAGCTAGTTGTTGCTATAAGGCTCTCTCACTACCTTTCCTCTCATTTGTGATTCTCACAGATTAAGCAATACATGCAAGGTCATGCTCTTTATATAAAAAGACCTGGGAAATCGCCAGACCACTGACTACCAATTTGTTCCTATCTGTAAACGCCAGCATGGACATGCTAACCTTACCATTTCCTGAGCTTAAAAGAAAAGATAGGGCATGTCCTAAAAGGAGCCCATGTGAAGCATGCCCTCAGTACACACCTTACTGTATACTGACACTTTTACAATTTGCTAGGAGGAAACAAAGTTTGTTACACAGCACGTCCAGTGCCCTACTAGCCTCTCCGAGCCGTTCTAGGGTTGGAAGCGGGGGATTTTTACACTTTCCAGCTGGTTAATTAGAGGTGGGAAGCAACACATGGGAGAAGAGAGGGTGTTAACACAGCTGAAACCAAACTTGTCTGGAAAACTGTTCATTTTAGCTTGATGTGTGGGTTTTGATTTTGTTTTGCGGGGGGGGAAATTGAGGTCTAAATGTTAGAAAATAAATATGCATCTAAATTTGATATTTTGCAGGTAGTTTCTTTATTAATGCTGTATCACACACCAGTACAGAGTAAATCAGCCCTTATCATGCAATTTTTTGTCCCTCAAACGCTGAGCAAATAGAGGAGTTTTGCAAGTAGATTTTCTTCACTTTGGAGGCTATGCTCTTAGACTGAAAATGATTAATGGCACAGAATTTATATGACCAGCATCACAAAAGTTAATTTGTACAGCCTAAAGATGTGACAAAGGGTCGGCTGTGGTAGAATTTCTTCAATACTGAGATTTATTGCCTTTGTTTTTTCACTGATCACCTTTTTTAGGTGCTTAACTATAAAACAGGAAAATTAAAACCAGGCAGGAAGCAAGAGCAGATACTTATACACCAGTATTGTCAGTATCATTGAGTTCATGTGTAACTCAGCCAGATGGGAAGGTTTTGCCACAAAACCCTTCTACCTGCCACTGGTAGCAATTTGTATTTTTATAGCAACACATGGTCTTTTTGGCAGTGTTGAGCAGAAGGAAAACCCCAACAATTAACACGTGTGCTCCCAGGGTGCATTTTAACTAGAAAATGATTGGATGCTTTAAGTAATCCAGGCAGCGTACAAACTTGAAACTCTTTCTGGTGGTCTTAGTGATGAATTACTAATTGATGCCAGAATAGTTAAGCACAATAGGCTGCAGAGTAAAACACCTCCTTTCTTTCCTTGATCAACATCTTCCAATCTTATTTTCTGAGAAAAAGTGGATGGGTTAGGTACCAGGTGCCAGAATCGAGCTCCTCATATAGCTGATGTATGAAGAACTAGTGTTTGTCCTCACAAGGCTCAAATCATATCTCATGTAGCCAGCCACCATATACTTATTCTAAGAATTTTCAGGTAAGACAAGAAGGTTTCAGGTCTTTTTGGTATTTTAGGAGAGTGTCATGCTTTAGTTCAGAAAGGCATGGGGATAATCATAGAATCATTTAGGTTGGAAAAGACCTTTAAGATCATCAAGTCCAACCGTTAAACTAGCACTGCCAAGTCCACCACTAAACCATGTCACTAAGCACCACATCTACACGTCTTTTAAATACCTCCAGGGATGGTGACTCAACCACTTCCCTGGGCAACCTGTTCCAATGCTTGACAACCCTTTTGGTGAAGAAATTTTTCCCAGTATCCAATCTAAACCTCCCCTGGTGCAGCTTGAGGCCATTTCCTCTTGTCCTACGGCTTGTTACCTGGGAGAAGAGACTGACACCCACCTCGCTACAACCTCCTTTCAGGTAGCTGTAGAGACTGATAAGGTCTCCCCTCAGCCTCTGCTTCTCCAGGCTAAACAACCCCAGTTCCCTCAGCCACTCCTCATCAGACTTTTGCTCTAGACCCTTCACCAGCTTTGTTGCCCTTCTCTGGACACGTTCCAGCACCTCAATGTCTTTCTTGTAGTGAGGGGCCCAAAACTGAACACAGTATTTGAGGTGTGGCCTCACCAGTGCCGAGTACAGGGGGACGATCACTTCCCCAGTCCTGCTGGCCACACTATTTCTGATACAAGCCAGGATGCCATTGGTCTTCTTGGCCACCTGGGCACACTGTCAGCTCATATTCAGGTGGCTGTCAACCAACACTCCCAGGTCCTTCTCTGCCTGGCAGCTTTCCAGCCACTCTTCCCCAAGCCTGTAGCATTGCATGGGGTTGTTGTGATCCAAGCGTAGGACCTGGCACTTAGTCTTGTTGAATCTCATACAACTGGCCTTGGCCCACGGATCCAGCCTGTCCACATCCCTCTGTAGAGCCTTCCTACCCTCAAGGAGATCAACACTGCCGCCCAACTCGGTGTTGTCTGCAAACTTACTGAGGCTGCACTCGATCCCTTCATCCAGATCATTGATAAAGATATTAAACAGAACTGGCCCCAGTACTGAGCCCTGGGGAACACCACTTGTGACTGGCCGCCAACTGGATTTAACTCCATTCACCACCACTCTTTGGGCCCAGCCATCCAGCCGTTTTTTTACCCAGTGAAGAGTATACAATGTATATAATGTATATAATACAGAGTATATAATGGCTCAAAGCTTATCCATTGCAATATAAATCTGGCTATGATCTGCAACAACTCTGCAGTTCCCAGCCTGAGCAGAGACAGTTATTCCAAAGTATATGTTTTTGGTGTGGAACAAATACCCATTAGGGTTTTGTATTTGCCTGATTTACTTCTACTAATTATTCTATGTGAATTTCGGTTCCAGCCATTGCTACTAAGGCAGGACTGAGCTGTTCAATATGGGGCTTTTTCACTGGGCAAAGGATTAGTGCAAAGTATTCAGGCAATAGCTTGGGGTTCAAACACACAACCATCCTATTGTAGTGTAAGAACGTACCATACAGCAAGTATATACTCTCTCTGGACCTACTGCTGCCCATGGAAATGTGAGGTAATGTAACAAGGTTATACTTTTTTCATTGCAGCTAATTCCAGTAACTCCACACCTACTGCATATGGAGAGTTATTAAAAGCCAACAGGTTTCCAGTAACTTGTAAAGCTGTGGTAATTTACTCATTTACCTGATCTCTGGAGCATCTATATGTTTCCACAATACAACTAATGAATAACACATTTGATTTCATTGTAAGTCATTGTATTTCATTAATCAGCTTTTGACTGAAGGAAGTATCAGTATGTGCAAGCATCAATGAAACCTGAAAATTTTACCCTTGGCCTCAGACTTTAAGATCACACATGTTCACTTGGCTCTCCACTTGCATATGATCATGTACATCTCTGCAAAATGCTACTCTTTTGATATGGTTACACAGTCTTTGTACAATATGCTACAGAATCAGGCCTGAGATAACAAGATAATGACAACTGAGGCAGGTCAAACATTGTATTCCATAAAGCCGAAGGGAAGAGGTAGAAGGCAAGTGAATTTTCAGTTAAGTTGTTGACTTTAACACTTTCTGAGTGTAATTCAAATGATATAGAATAACCCAATAAATGGTTCCAAAAAAATCAGGTTGGACAGGAAGCACCTAAGGGATAAATTTGTTTCTCTATTAGATAGACTAAATCCAGAGTAGCCCCATAATAAAGTAGCCTAATATCCTCTATGAGTATAGTTACTTTGAAATGATGGCAGCATAATAGGATGATTTGAATCTAAAGATTTTTCAGTTCCATCAGAAATGTATCAAGTGATTTATTCAGCTCATTACATTTATTCTGCTCTCAGTCTATGTGTTTGCTGGCTCTGAGGTGAATATCATCTCTGCCTTAATATAAGGAATTCTGCAGTTTGGATAAAAACAGCTACACAGAGAATTGTAAACACTGCTACATCGAAGAGTCGATGAAATCCTTAGATGCAGAGCTTTAAGAGCATGACTGCAACAGGCTCTACCACAAATCCACCTGTCTGCTGAAGTTACTCTGTATTAAATTTAGTGCATTTCAGGAGCAATCACAGATGCCCCACTGGCCGGGTGCAGCGGAAACACAAAAATAAGAAGTGAAATCCTGACTCCACTGCAACTGACAGCAACATGTTAACTTTCATCTATGGTCCATGCCTCAAAGTACCGACAGGCTGAGAGACCTTTTTTCCATATACCTCAGTGTTTACTGCATACCAGTGTGATGATAATTTCTTCTGTGCTCTTGTCAAGCAGTTAAAATTGCCATATTTTTTTAAAGCCCTATAGGTTGAATTAATTGAGTCCCTCTTTAATTTATACTCATTTATACATACTATGACCCCTAAGAATTTGGTCATCCTGGTAACACATGAACTTCTGATACCTAGGATTCTGATCATTCTGGGGAAGAAAGCTGAAAAAACCTGCTAATTTTTGTTTTGAGTGGTCAAATTACTTAATTTAGACAGAATGAATTGAATGAGAAAACAGAACAGGAAGGATATGAAAGAATTTCTGAGTTTAAAAATGCGGTTTTCCATTCTAAATTTTCTTTTTAAATTACAAAGATTGTATATTCTTCCTTGTCATGTTCACAGCAGTTTTAGGTGACATATAGCAGTACAGAAAAGCAACTGAATACATACAAGAGCCAACCTCCACTAGCAGTTAAATGCCAGCAAGTTTTAGCTTTGTCTTTTTGAAGAAAATTACAATATCAATTTCTTTTCCAAATGCACTTAGAAGTGAATTGTTTAGTTTATTTAATGGAACCATAATATAATGAAGACCATAGTTTTAAAAAATACACATTTACAGTTTAAAAACAATAGAAAGAATAAACTTGCTTTCAATACCATATGTAATCCTTGTGAAAACTGTACCTGCAATGTGGAAGGGAAGACACTAAGAACATAATGACATCTCTCTGAATGGAATAAGTATGAAAAGTAAGAGAATATGAAATAAATTATGTGTTGTAGTGAACTAAGTAAATGTGGGCAAAACAAAGGCAATTTTTCTATAAATCCAGAAAGATTCAGAATTGGACTTGTCAAAAATGTATTTTATCTTCCACAAAATCTGAAGAAAATTAAAAAGTTGCATTACGTTTCCTGGGCTTTTAAAAATTTATTTTCAAAAGAAAAAGAACATTAACACTCTTTCCTAACCCATTCTAGCTTCTCCTTATTCTTCCAAAGCACCAGAATCTCCCACCTCTTTTTTCCTTCTCTTTCCCCATGAGTCTACCCTGCTGGCACTACAAAATTCAATTTTTCCTAAAATAATGAAAAGCCCCGAGTGATTTCTGTCCAGTCCAAATGACAGATACATGCTAATACGTGCTGTAGGTTTTGGAATAAGTGCCTCCCCTGAAATCCTTGGCAATGGCCAAAAGAACAGCCAAAGATTCCTAAAGACCAACAAAGGAAAAAATACAACTGGGTGTAGTATATTAAAGAGAACTTAATTTCCGTAGATCACAGTCTGAAAAAACAGAGGCTATGCTAAGAGAACAAAAGAAACAGACAACAGAAAGAGGCTGATGTCTTTACTTATTTGTTTTGTGTAGAAAGATATGCTTCTGCGAAGTGAGGTTGCAGAGAATTTCCATATGCTCATCTTCGGTGACATCATTAATTCTTGTCATTTTTTTCAAAGTTGGTTAAAAGCCCCTTAATAAAGACACCGACAGAAGGAGAATAAGGAAATACCTTGTAAGTTACTTTCAACTTCCTTAAAAACATTTGCCTTTAGAAGGGAAATTAACTTGCTTTCTCCCACTTTCACCCTTAAGGCCCTTCTGAACATTTCAGGCACTGACAGAAAAAAGCAAGCTCATGTTGCAACAGCTTGGGAGATTTATGTGCAGATGAGGCGATTCAGACTTGCTGTCCAACAGAGAATACATGAACACTCTGCTTGTTTGCAGGATAGTGTTTCGTCTTCACTCTTAAAAAACAAACAGCCCCAAAAAGGAAACGCTGTATGTTCAGTACAGCTCAGCAGGACTTCAGTCAACATTAGTCCTTCTGTGAACACTGGCACATTTTACATTATAACTGCTTTTTTGGCCTATACATGAGATAAAATAATTGACTACAAAGGAAATCAACTTTGTCAAGTTTATACTGCAGTTAATGTTCAGCTATTCAGGATTATCAGAGACTGGGATACCCTTAATAATGGTAAAATACTGGTGTGCTGGGAGCATGAGACAGAGGTGTCCAAGTGTCTGGGGTTCAGTAGGGCTCATTAACTCTGACTGAGAGCTGGTACAACGGAATCCAAGGTTGGAAGCACTCAGGGAATTCTGCACTATCAGTCCCTGCTACTGGTAGGGTTTACTGGTTCAAAATCTCAATGATGTGAACACTTCTAGCTCTAGGAGAAATGTGACAGTATTTGTGTGGTATAACTAAGTTAATAGCAAGGAGCTGGACCTGAGCTGGCTCTGAACAGAATGGTCCTGACCTTCCCATTTTCTGGTGACATGGCTAATCTTTAGCCTCGACTGTGAGCAAGGATAGCTCATGGTCGACGGAATCTCCTTGCCTAAGAGGCACCTCTCTACTTGCTGCTTTCAGCTGGTATAGCCTATGTAGGTTGACCTTGCTCTCAGTTCTTCTGCTTTGTTATCGCTAACATTTTGATTTTCATTTACCTTGTTGTTGCGTTCAACCCCAGTGTAATCTGCTTCAGGTGGAATCTTTATATGTAGCTCAGCTTCATAGGCTCCTTCCCCATCATTCCTTGGATTTATTATGAGCATGACACAGTTTTCTTCTCCAATTATTAGCTGATCTTTATCTCTATATAGAACATACTACTTGTCAGGAGTTAAAACATGCACAATTACTATTTATGAATAAAGCAGAAGGACATTTTGCTCTCATAGCATCTGTTCTGGAAAATATTCTGTGAAAACACAGAATAAAACTTTTTCATAAAAAATGACCCCATGGAAAAGTGTGCCAGCATCTGGGTAGGAAAGAGGTCAAGAGAAAACACCACCATGGACAATCAAAGTGGGCTACCACAGAACTTGAATGTTACTTGTATAAAATTTCAGAGCCTTACTACTTTCTAACCAGAAAGAAGTATCTAGTGGAGGAATTACTTGCCACAGGGACCCATCAGCATCATTTTCGGGAGGGCACAAATGTAGTGGGATTCCAGTTTTCCTCTCACACCCATTGTGAAATGAACAATGACAGAAGATCTCCTGAGACCTGCAACAGCACTGTGCCCTTTACACCTATGTACTGATTTTGATGGCACAGAGTCAGGTAACTGTCAGAGGTTCCCCACTTGTCCTGCTTGGCATATTTCTCCCACCATAGGAGGAATTGTTGCCATGTTTTGAAATTCTTTTATTCTGAGATTCATTTACTTCACTGTATACTGAGTTCAGGAGAATTGTGTCCCAAGTTCAAAGTCACTGGCACACTGAAATAAACAAATTTAAAATCTCCTTTGAACAACAATTTGTATTATCTCTTGGCATTCAGAGAACTAGAATCACTCCTAACAAACACTTGCAAACTATATTTTCTATGTTAACTGTTAAACACCATGAATGTGTCTGACAAAGATACATTTTTTAACTGTATATTTCTCCATTGCTTGGTTTTCTAGATGAAATGGATGCACCAATTAAAATCTGGAAATCAGGTAAGAATGCGTAGCTATACCAAACAACAGAACTGCGTTCTACATATTTCATTCTGTTAAAGCAGTTACAAGTGTCTGGATTTTGTTATATACAGCATCGTTTATTTTATTTAACTTACGGCATAGCAGAAAGCTGCAAGTCAGGAATGCACAAGTTGTCCTCCCCGCAGTCAACCAGAATGTAAGCCTTTATTATTGCAAAATAAAAAAATTATAATACAGTTAGTACATGCTTCAAAGTCCAAATCACTTCATTAAATATCACTAACCTAAATGTCTTAAATATCACTAATCTAAATAACTTAAATATCGCTAGCCTTGCCCTAGTGAATTAATCTTTTTCTCCTTTCTAGAAGTTCCTTTCCACATGAGTAGTTGGAGACTATTTAGACTGTCAACTACGTCCTTAACAGAACAATATCATCTTTCAGGCCCTTTCCCACACTAACTTGGCTTACATATTCTAGAATATAATCAAAACTATGAACACAACAAAGTTTTGGAAATGCTTTAAAGGCCTGCCTGGTTCTATATTTATATTCAATTTACATTTTGAATTAATTAAATCCTTGTTGTGTAATTTCTGGGCATGATATTCTGTTTTAAGGAAGATGACACACGTAGTATTTGTAAATGCTTTCACGTTTATATACAGAAAATGTGGCATGCAAAATTCATACCTGTTCCGTTACTGAGCTTTTCTGGTAATAGTTTAGTATTGGCTTCACAGTCAAGCTATCTTCAAAACTGGATTCATCCAAACTATAATTCAAGTTTATATTGATGGGAGATAATTTATCTCTAAATTCTGTTTCATCCTGTGAGTGACAATCACATAATAAAAACCAGTGGTTTAGTATAATTATTTCAGATTAGTATGATATGGCAACAGATTCAGACTTTAGTCTTTATTGAAGGTAAAGATATGGTTCTTTGACAGCTGCTGGCCAAATTCTGGCTGTACGTAATATCATTAGGAAAGCAAAGTGACTCACCAGTAACTGGAATGCCCAGAACACATTGCCTCCACAGCCCCACATCTGGAAGAAGCTGGCTGAGCTGAGTAGACTCAGAATTTTTTCAAAGCATTAGCCTAAAATGAAGCTGTTTAAAAAGAGACACACAGAACCAACTCCTATCAGCTACTGCCCTCCTTCCTTTTGGAATGGAGGGAGGGCATGTGTGGATTTGTGGAGGTAATATTGTTGGTTTGTTCCATAACCAAGAATTTATATGGATTAGCAATGGTAAAACTCCACTACCTTTATTGCCTAGATACTTCCTTACATACTGCTTGAGATTCCTCCATTTCACCTCCCACTGCATTTCTAGGACCAGCCTTGGAATCTGCTTCAATTGCATAAGGTTGTTCCAGCTGCAAGTGAGTAACCAATGACCTTTTCTCCTTCAGAACTTCAGTTCCACAGTTTTAATTTTTCTAAAAACTTTTAAAAATGTCCTAAAAATATTTTTTAAAATATATGAATTTTAGGCCAATATTGCTGCTGACACTCCTTTAAAATATCTGTTGAAACTGAATTGGCATGACATTTAAAATATTTAGTTGATTATCCCACTGTGAATAGTATAGGGAGAGCAGCCTTGCACTTTTGTATCACGAGATGCAGTATTTAACCAGAAATTCCAGAAGAGCACTAAATGAATGTATTTGTACACAGAGGAACTGTATACTTTTCTTCAAAGAAAGTCTTTTTTTCATACTTACATTGATAAAAGATGAGCCAAAGATTTACATACGAAATTTTAGGTAGAAGAATGTTCTGGACACCCAGATGAGGCCTTTCTTATCTCACATTTCTGTAATTTGGGGATCCTAGAACAATGGAAATTGTTCTTCCTTTTCCAGTGGCTCATTTTTTTTATTATTATCTTTAAATGCCTGATATTACTCAAATGATGATGACAGTCCAAAATATTTTAAACAACTTACTCTGAGATAAACAAGAAAGTCCTGGCAATGAAGCTGTTTCTGTCTTTCTGTCACAATGGAGAAGTAATGATGTGACTGATGGTAATCAAAGAAGAGTGTCCTCTTAACAGCTCCTTTCTGTTTCAATGAATCTAATTGCAATTCACCTTTCAGCACTAAAGGATACAAGTAAATCAAATATTTATTTCTTTAACATGGAAAGAAAAAATAGTAAACAATTCATTATATACTATAGTTAATTACTCTAACAAAGTTTACAAATAAAGCTAATCCATGCTTTAAGTGCCTGTTTAGCAGCACATTGGTTTTTGATCCAAAGTATGGAATACATGTAATTTAAACTTTCTAATTTTATTTACACATCATACATGTACAGGATTTATGTCTCTTTCTTTTTTTTTTTTTTTTTTTCTAAACAGAACATTCTCCAACAGGGTACATTCTTGGTCTTATTTGGAAAATGGCTTAAACTGAATAAAAAATCATTCAAGTGAATAACAAAAGCTTTGTGGTTTATATATATATATATACATACACATATATATCTTTTTAACTGTATTTTCTTGCCTTAGGAGGATCTCACTCCTATCGTCTTTCAAGGTGTAAGAAAAAGATACATCTGAAATTGAGTGGGCCAGAGTAAATTATAAGAATATAAAACATTTCTTACCTATCTCATCTGAAATACTATGACCTTCAAAGTCTGCGCAGACTCTTACAGTAAAGCTATGTGTGTAAAAAAGAAGGAGTAATTATTAGCAGAAAGAGAGCCGACCTAGGAATCAGCAGTTCCCAAGTCATACCTTTCAAGTTTTCCTTTCCTTTTCCTAAAAAGATCTTCACTGAGATCTGTATTTAGCTACCTAAGATACTCCCTAAGTTAGCAAGTCTCCTAGGCTCTGCTAATGATCAAAGACAGGGTCTGAATATCTTCCTGGGAAAGATCTGGAGAAGAGTCTCTGTTCCCACTAATTCTTGAGACAGCCTACAGAGATCATCCTTCTAATACTATTGGCAAAGTTGGGTTCCTTATGTTGAACTTCAGCAAACCACCTTTGTATAAGGCTGTCTGCAGAAGTCCCTTCTGGTTCATCATGGTCAAATAAGAAAAATCCTTGAGCATGTAGTCAACACCCAAGCTGTTTTCTAGCAAATCAAAACACACAGGATGATTTCCATTGGCATTACTATAAGACTTTCATGATATCAAGAGGCTATAATTAATTCCAAACATACTAACTGAATTGTTCAATTTTTGTTGCACAAGACTAACTGGAATGTATTGTATTTAATTTGCTAAGTTTTGCAGAAATTGGCAGGTACATGACCTAAATCAAAGCACAGAGAAACCAGTTATTCATGTTCATTATTTACTATGCTAATGCAATGCATTCTACACAATGCAACACATTTATAAGTTATTCATTTTTCATTTGCCTGTTCATAGTCTATAGCAAGCTTTTTTGAGCCTAGCAATATTCACATTACAATTATAACTTGTAGCATACAAACATCACCTCAGCCATAATTAGTTATTTCTCATGATAAACATTTATTTCCACTTCTCTGTAAGACAGGCAATAGATTTGCATTAGTTATACTCAACAACTGACAGGACAAGCCTTTTATAATTTTATTGGCTGATACCTTCTAACAAGACTTACCATAAAAATTAATTTAAAAACCCTAAAAATTATAAATGCTTATAGAAAAATTTCACTTTGTAAGGAATCTGTGCAAGTTATATAAATAGTTAACTGAATCACATTTTAAAAAAGCTTTCACAAATTATTCTGGATGGCTAGGAAAACAGTTATCATGATGCTTGTTGATGCTATTAGCAGGGTGCACTTCCCTGATGAGTGACAAAACAAGAAATCTGTCACTGGAAAGATATTCTTGATGTTTGATTTCTGCTGTCACACTCCACAAGACTTAGTTTTCTACACCATTATTCCCAAAGAAGTCCTGTATAATGTAACAAAAATGCTCAAGTGAAAGATTTGGGACTTCCTAAAACTTGCAAGTGTCCCTAGTTACCAATCATTCTTACAGAATATTTTCATGGGTTCAGAAAATGTTCTGTTTTGTACGTGGAAGACTCAGCTAAACATGGATTGTAGCTCAGCACTGGAAGATGTGAAATCAGCTTGGGTTAAATAAAAACATATTTGAATTAGCCATTGCTCTTAATCTCCTCACTACTGTTATCCTATATACTAACTTCTCCATGCAGTGAATTCAAAATGAGTAATATAACCTTTAAAATAACCTGGAATCACATTCTAATTGCATGTTTGCTTCCTCTGACAAATGTAATGAAACTGTGCCACATCTGGGATTCCTGTAACTCTCATGACCTTATTAAACACTTTCCTCTTGGGCAAAAAAATTGCCTTATGCCATTAAACTCCACTTAACTGTAACCTTCAAATGAAATTAGGAGTGTTGATTCACATTCCATGCAGAAATTGCAAATTCAGTCATATTCCTACTTCTTTACAATTATGAGTTAAGAGATGAAGAACCGATTATTTCCTAATACACAAGGACAAGAACAACAAAAATGAGAAAAGCTTCTGTAATTGCATAAATGCAATTTAGACATCAGGCTTCGCAGGCCAGTCTCGTATGTCATAGCATAAGAGTGTATTTTCTTAAATGTAAACTCATGAACTGCCATCATGTATTAAACTCTGTGATCTTGCTTTGGAGGTCTCACATAATTTTTGCACTGTCATGTTTAAAAAAAGGTTAAGTTAAAAATCCAGCTTGAAATGCTTTACTTGTTAAACAGCACAATTCCAGTGTATGTTTAATTTACTGTAACAAATAGAATGATTCATCATACACATTTGATAACCAAAGTCATGTTCTTAAGTATTACTGTAAGAGCCAAGACTTAATCTTTCCACTCCAGGCAGAGCATGTCAAAAAGGGAATGGCAGTGCAAAAAAGCAAAAATTTGGAGTTTATTAGTCTCCCAGCCTCTGGCCATGCAAGTAGCAAGACTATGGGTTTAGCAGAATTCTGCCACACATTTGGGATTTTATGGATATTTAGTTCAGAAATAGTTCTAAAGACATCACAGATTTTGATCACAAACCCAGACAAATTGAGATATGCTCATCACTTTGACAGGAAGATGCTGTGGAGATGTTGAGGGATACTTTAGCTGTGAGAAAAAGAAAAGCAGAGGAAAAGACAGACCACAAAAGAGAACAGGAGTCTAAAGGATTTATGAGATTTAAGATCTGACTCCTAGGCACAGTAAGAAATATAATAGTTGAGCTTTCAAGCTTGCTTGTAGGAACAATCAACCAAACAAGACAATTAACAATCAAAGGAAGAAAACTTCAGCAAATAAGAAACAACTGGGCAACAGCCCATCATCCTAAAGCATATGAACTTTTATGTGCTATCAATCTTGTCTCTGTGAAGAGATCCCCACATCGCATTTATTCTGCAGTGTCTGTCATCACTATAAGCTTATGGTTTGAATAGTATTTGACTGTAGCTACAAAATAGAGGGAAAGCCTTAAAATTGAACACACTAGCTTTTCCTGGTAATCTTTAGGTAACAAAGCAATTTGTTTGAAATAATTTTATGTTCTTCAGGTAGACAGAAACCTTTTTAATATTATTAGAACAAGAAGCTTAAAAATATTTCTCTTTCTTCAAAACTACTCATGGCATAGATGAGGGTAGTCTCTTTAGAAGTCAAACCAAATTACCTAATATTACTCAAAATGGTTAATCCTTTGAAAATCAAAAAAGTCAGTTACCCACAAATAATGTTTTCCAGACTGCAGTTTTTACCAGAAAGAATTTATTTTGGTCTGGCTATTCTAGTAGGTGAAAAAAATAGGAAATTTACTTCAGGAAGTGAAAAGCAAGGAATTTCCAGATCCTACCAGACATCATTTGTCATTGTTGACAATTTCTTTAGCACACAGGATTGCACATGGAGAGGAAGAATGGATAATGCCTTAGCAGAAAGGCACTTCATTCTTTGATGCTATGGACTTCCATTCTGTGTGAGGCTGATAGGCAACCTGCAAGGTCACAAACCTCTACAGAAGAACAGCAGAAGCTGTTATCATATACTGATGAATGACCTTTAAACAAATTGTTTCCTCTTTGAAGAATAATATGTAAAAGCAAGTCAATATACTTCTATTATGATACTCTAATACTTGGCCTGCTTTTAGATCTTATTATGCCAAAGCCTAACCCAGTGACCCACAATGACCAACAAGGACCTCTAATGCCGAAGGCTTTCCATGGCTAGGCTACATCATGTGGCCAGGCTGTGGTAACACAAGGGCTGCTAGATAACTCAAACGACTCTCTTTTGGATGTCTTTCGGGCTACTAAAACTAATACCATCAAATTACTCAGCTGCATTCCTGGCACAGCAGAGGTCTGCAACACAGCAATGGGCTTCCTGGGTAGCAACTGTCACCACCTGCCTCCTTCCCTCCCAACAGCCCCTGAGGTGTGAGGTATGCATCTTCTGACTCTTGGCCACACCTGCCTACTTCCCTCCCAACAGCCCCTGAGGTGTGAGGTATGCATCTTCTGACTCTTGGCCATATGACTTTGCTATCTGACTCATGGAGTCAGGCTGGCCAACGGCCTATGGCAAATCGCACACAAATTAATCTCAACAAAGTACAAAGGCCCTCAGGTCCATATCCATGGGGCACTGATCACATCCAGTTTCAAATTAAGTCAATGGGAAAAGAAAACACTAGTAGTAGAAAGGAGCAAAATTAGAAAAATAGTCCAAAAATTATGCAGTTAGGAAGGGTTGAAACATTATTATTTTTGGATTTTATGTTTCTGGTAGGAATTTTGGATTCAGCTTTTTTTGAAGTGTATGTAGAAATGTTTAATTTACTGAATCTAGCTGACTCTGGATTAGAAATATTTTATTACTGTTTTAATAATAACAACACATTTGGAGATAAAAGAATGACAAAATTTTTTCAAATTATTTTTTGATAGTAGGAACTTGAGGATCAGAAATTTTAAGCAGTTTGCCTCTGGTTTAGTGGGATTACAGAAGGTGGATATCTGGGTTCCCTGAAGAAGCCTACAGCTCAGATTAGAAATCCAAACTTGAAAAGCACTAACAAATAAAAAATATATTCTGCAAATTGACTTTTTATCATGATTGGACACTTCCGTGCTACTTAATTTTTGGTAAGTCAGGTAACTTCTCTGACCTCTTGCTCCTCTGCCAAATGGAAGCAACAATATTTGCACACTACCTTAAGTTAGTGAGAGGTGGAGTAAATAAAATTTGCGGATATAATTTAAGCACAAAGTAGCAACGAAGTAGCTAGTGGATAATCAGATCTCAAATGGTAATAAAAATACCAATGCAGAGGTAAATTAGACCTCTTAATAGCTGGAATCCAGTCTTGGACTTAATAAATCATATGATGTGGAAACAGCTTTTGAAAAATGTAAATGTTTGATTTATTTACCCCTTTTTATAGAAATTAACCTGCATCTTTCACACCTTAAAAAAAAAGTCTTTTTACATTTTCTTTAATAGCTTCAAAGTTGCAGAATTTGTTCCAAATTTGTTAGTTTTGGGAACCCAGAAATAGCCATGTTTTAAACATAGCAGAGAAAGAATTATATATTCTAGAAGTTCAGGACAATTCTATTAGGACTGTGCATAAAAATGCCTTTTTGTGCATGTTTCCTCTGTGCTTCAGCTTTCCAATTTATATCATGGCAAAATTAATATTTTCCTAATACTCGAAAATGTATAATAATCCACATTATTCATACACACACACACTTCCTGAAACTTTTCTGGTAGGAGGTTTCCTTTCATTCTAATTTTGCAGTGTCAGTCAGTAGACATTTTATACAAGTTGCACAGCTGGCTAAGAGATACAGAAATCTATCCCATGGGACTGAGGAATTCTTTGCCTGTTGGAGCTTCCCTACTAATTGTTTTCATATGTACAATACAAGTTTATATCAACTAAGGAGAAAAATTACGGCATGGAAAATAGCAGCTGCTCTTCAGTCGTTTTGTAATACAAACTAAATCTTTAGGGAAGAGTATTTCAGAGTAAAGCAGACAGAAATTAAATTATGCTCCTATTAAAACTCTTGTAGATATGAACCAAACATCTTCTGGCTTATTGTAACACAAAAATGAAATGTTAAAGGAGCATACTTTGTTTTTTCTCCCTTTTTTAAACAATATCTCACAGCAGGAATACTTTTTTAACAGAGATGTTTTTATTTATTTCTTTTGTGTAAAAACCCACCTTTTTTCTCTCAGTACACTGTCAATGAATGTTATGGTTTTTAAATCTTTTCCATTATGGCATAAATCACTCTTAAAAAGTCTTACTGAAGTTCTGAAAAAACGTAATTTGGATCAATGAACATGCTTCAGCCCAGTGTCGATATTGTAAATTCTCCATTACATCAACTATTAAAACAAAAGGTGCTTGAATCAAAAAATCAGGATGGATCTTGATCTGGATCCTATTCCAGAAAGGCCAAAGCTTTTTACAGTTCCGGAACTGCATAGTTCTACCGAGTGCATTCTACATTGCTCTGTAGAAAGGTGATTTTCTACCCGGGATGTAGAAATGAGGAACATTATGATAAATATGAGAAGTCCCATAAAGTGTAAAAGAACAGAGCAAAAGTGAAAATCTCTTGACAGCCCCATCCCAGATTTTCACAATCAGTAGATTTAGGAACTTCCTGAGTCACAAATTGCATTAAATACATTAAAAGCCCATATATTTAGTGGTTTAAGTGTATCAGAGTTGAGTTCCTTTATAACTCTTCAATGACCTGCTTCTGGTCATGATTATTTTTTATGGTTCATATTTATAAATTTGTTCTAAAAACTCTTTTGCTGACTCTCACATTTGAGATAATTTTTAAAACTCATCTCCTATAAAGAATGTCTCCAGTGTGGGGAATCCCTCTGACCACCCCTGGTTTAAAAGCAGTGCAAAATTTCTGCTGTCACCTTATCTTCTGGACTCCTCCTTTACACCTTGATATTCTTTTCATCCAGCCCACATCCTGGCAGGCTTTCTGCCTCTACTATGTTTAAATAAAATTATATGACTAGTTTTTATGTCTTGGAAATCTGTTCCTCACAGCCTCTCTGGCAGGACTTACTGGTATTTTATATTCAACTTGCATGTGTTTATGCTCTGTTTTGTTTTTATTTTCCTCATTTGTTATGATTTCCACTTTTAAACAGTATCTTATGTATTTTTAATAGCCTCTTTTATTGACTGTTCCTGGGGTCCTTTCTAAGTGACTTTTTTTCTAGTGCAGTAAATGTGCCTTTATGTGGTATTATGTGCTATTAGACAGCCTCCAACTGTCCTGCAGGCATTTTATATTTGTAACTGATCTTATATTGTTTTAATTAGCTTCAAGTTTTTGAACATACTTTTTCTTTTCAAAGTTAAATGCTACTGTGGTGGAGGGTTTCTCTAATTCAGAAGATATATGCAACATTGTCCTGTACAACACACTAAAAAAAGCTTTCCTCTGACCAATGACAGCCAGAAACAACATCCTGTGAACTGCTCTCAGGATGGTCAACCAGATATCTTCTCTCTTCCACAAAAGACTGAGATCTCTCTTTCTCTAACAGAAAATGGTGGGCCCACCAGCTCTTTGCATCACTTTCACTGTTACATTTTCTCAACAAAGATGTATGTTTTGACAGATCAATGTTTCTGTGTTTTGTCTGTCTTAGCTGTTTCATGTTTCATTCATCCAAACACTGCATATGAATTTTCAGCTTGATCCTAGGAGACACTGAGCATCCTCCTATGCAGAAGGAGACTCAGCGTATCAAAAGACTCAAATTTTAGCTACTTCATTTGGAGAATCTGTGAAGTACTGGAAGGAACTCTGTTCTATATAGGGTTTTTTTGTTGCACTCACAGCATGTTTGAACCTTTTTTTTGAGCTTTGAACATGTTCAACAAAAAGCTGCAAGACAAGTTAGGAATAGGAAATTATTTGAGAAAGAGGATGAGGACGTTTTTTGTCTAATCATGAACTTACCAGGCCACCAAAAGCTGAGAGCCAGGGAGCTGACAAGTTTTATTGTCTGGATTCACAATCATGGGGTTCAGAATGAGCTGAGCATTCACTGTCACAACGGGTCTGGCTCTGAGGGACAGAAATAAGGTTCACTGCATACAGAAGGAGCACATTAGTAATTAAGTTGCAGCAGAGAAAACACTTAACTGAGATGGCCACAAAGAAGCCAGAAATGTAGGGTTACTTGGGAGAAAACACTTTTATAATGCTGCTCCTACCCAAAAGAACTTTTTTTTTTTTTTGTCAGAAAATGAGATACCTCCTACTATGACATTTTGAAAGTTCTTCACAAAAAAATCACGGGTTAATAGCATCACTGAAACAGTATCCTGTAGTTAACAATAGGTGTGTCCTGGGACTGAGGCACTTCAGACACATTTCATCACACTGGGTTTTCACAAAGGGACAGAGTCTGCCTTTTGGGATTTACAGCAGTCCTTTGGCCATTATTTTATACTGTCGGATTTGTTTTATACTGTCTCCATTAACAGTGTCTCCATTAACATATTCAGACTTGCTATCTCTGTTTAAGATTCTTAAAAATATGAACATAATCTGGTTAAAGTAGAAGTTGATCTAGAATATCTTGAGCCAATAATAAACTGTCTGACATGTCTTGACACAATTGACTTTGGAATCCAGGAATAATCAGAACATTCTGCTGAGTATGTGAATATATAGTTGTGGGGATGGGAACTATCCCTCTGAATAACTATGTGTTATTAAGTAATGAGATAATCTATAATTGAGAGCAATTTAGAAGACAAATGAAAACAAGAAAGTGTCTAAATTCTGGTTTTTTTTAAGACAGCAGTACTATTTTACAGTAACTTACATAATTCTGGCAAAACCAGCTTATTACAAAATTACTTTCCTCATATTTTAATCCACAACTGAGCTTTTATTATTACGTCTCTATATTACTTCAGCAAGACATTAAAAAATAAAATTACTTTCTTCACTTTTGTGCAACAGGGAAAACCTTTTTTCTAACAAATTTCAGTTAATAAAATTCTGTTTCTCCAATATGACAGGTTGCATGTTTGATACACTCTGGCCAGGAAACAGAAAGATTGAGTGCCTCCTAGCTATTCACTTTCTTAAATTAAATAGAACACATTTTTTATTGCTATCTAAAATACATACTGGATCTAATTCTCCAATGTTTCACATCCTGTCCAGTCATTCATGCCACTGCAAAGTGATGCATTGCAAAGTATTTGCATGATTCTTAAACAGGGCAGCAGGAAAATCAGGTCTACTCACTGCACCTACAGTGTTAGCTAAAATGAGCTAACATTCCTGTTTTAAAAAATTCTTATGCTTTGACAAACATTCAGTTGGGAAGCAGAACACACCTTCTCTCAGTCAGGTACTGTTGGGAATATAGACAACAAGAAGACAGACAGGAATCAAGAAATATGACTACATTGTTGCAGCAACAGACAGTGAATATTTAAATGCAAAGAACTGTCCGCACAGCTGGACTAAGAGGGCCGCAGCAGATTTTTGTTTATATATTCTGTAGTTTTAATTTATACCTCTAATCAAACAGTGCATTTAGTGAAAATCCATAGTCAGCAACAACTTTGTGATTTGTAAAATGGGATCTTGTACATTTTTTTCTAAACTGAAGCTAAAAGCAGCAGTCTTTATTTTCAATAAATAGTTCACATCTTAATGTACATGACCTCTGAAGAATTAGAGTCACTCGAAAACTTCTTACTAGTACCATTCCCCCAGGGAAGAAATAAATTTTCAATGTTATGCTTTTTAAATTTCTCTCTGATGAGCTGTAGCAAGAACTTTTTGACTGCATAGGAACGTGTGACATTGCTTTAAAAGTAGAAAAAATACCATTTTCTCTTCTTGTTTTATTGAAAATTAACTGAGGATTCAAACATTCCAGAAGAAGTTTCTTGAGCTAAGACTAAGCATGGAAATTTTCATTGAAAATGACAAGTTTTGAGCATGGGGAAAAAGTATTTGTTTCTCACAAGATGGTTAATTTATCATCTGTAATGAGCATCTTTTACACGTTGCACCAGGGAAACACAGGAATGTGAAATGTGTTTATTTGCAGATCTCCCACCAAAGCTGTAAAATAAAAAAATCCATTGTATTTACCACGTACCTGTAAACAACTGCTTTTCCAGCTCCAAATGCACCTACAATTAAATCTGGAAAAACAAAACAGCTTCAGAAGAACTATATAGAAGCCTCTCATACATTTTTTCCCAGCCTAAATTAGATTATTTATATTAAAAATGCAGTAACATAAAATAAATGTGGGTAATTCCTTTGTAAGTAATTTTTTCAACAGTGTACCTGAAAGAAGACATTTCACATTGTCAGAGATGGGCTCATAAATGTCTTGGTTGTATTCAGTAAGTGCCAATCTATTTAACACAAGGTCACCCATGCCACAATCTCTCTTCACTCCAACTTGCATTAAAGGGGAAAAAGGATGCCATTAACCCCTATACATCTTATTCCAAACCATTAATTGCCCATTACACAAAGAGATGCAAACCACTTTGTCATCACTCTCATACAGGTCATGTTGAAAATTCATGGTGTTCCTTCCTGAAAATCCTTCCCATCCTGCTTTGTGTTTTAAGTAATTTGTTCATTAATTTAAGCATTACAACTCTGTGTATATAAATACAATGCACAGGTGAGAGGATGGCTGATTTCATAGTTTCTAATGTTTTCAGCATTGTAGCAGCATGTGCTTAAGGCTTACAATAGTTATCCATCTAAAGCTATCTTTTTTGCCATCAGTCACCATTTGGAACAGATGGAGTCAAGAACACAAGCGCTACACCAGGCCTTGGGCACATCTTTGTTACTGGACACTGGCCTGGGTTGGGAATCTACAGGCCCAAATATCTCCTCTTTTTGCCTTGAGTCCCCACACAGGGCTCTCTGGAAAGATCCAGACTGGCTTGCTGGACCACTCATGCCTGCTGGAGAAAAGCTGGAGCTAAGCAGTGAGGAAAAAGGATCAACTTTCCTGATGTCTCTAGCTGGAGCATAGTTCAAGAAAAGGAAAGAGCTTTGTTTCATTTTCAACCCCCCCAGTGTCCATCTGGGCCCCCCTTTCACTCCACTGTTGTTATCATATGATTTGATTTACACGTCCAATTCAGTAGACCAAGTCTTACAACAGACCTTGCAGTGGTACAGACTGGCAACCTAAATTGATCTAAATGAGTTAATTAAATCAGTACTCAGGGTTGTAAACAAACCCTTACTTGCTGCTTCCATAGTTTGAGCACTGGTTTGCTTAGGAAGCCCTGAAGTCATTAAGCATGATGCAAATATAAAGCTTTGGTGC